>NW_010374170.1:0-242 GCF_000414095.1 Morus notabilis | reverse complement strand
ATGATTCAAATTATGGTTTGAATCCTTCAACCAAACATCCCCTTGAAAAACGGGGAGATGGGATGGGAAATAATAATCCTCCGATTGCCATCCCTAACAAGTAAACTGCCAACTCATTACCCTTTCTTCGACAAAAACTGCTGGATACAATCTTAACGATCAGAAAAACAAAGGAGGGACTGTCCGTCGGTTGGAAACCGAGGGATTGTAGAAAGCCCCGTGTATATATATATATATATATA
>NW_010374169.1:0-242 GCF_000414095.1 Morus notabilis | reverse complement strand
TTTTTTCTTCCTAGCCAAGTATTTATATAAATTAATCCGAAAGAACAAAGGATACTTATTAATAATGCACTTTTATTAACAAAGAAATTATATTTCAAAATCAACTATAGTATGCAAAATCAGAATAAATTTAAGTGGTAATTACATATATATATGCTTTTTAGTTCTATTTTTTTCCCTTATTTCATCACTTTGTTTTTCGAAACTAAATTCCAAAAATATACATTTAAAGTTAAAAATGG
>NW_010374168.1:0-242 GCF_000414095.1 Morus notabilis | reverse complement strand
ACATTTCAATATATATATATATATATATACTATTTTTTTTTTAACCAAATAACAATATTACGTTGTTGATGTGGAAAAGGGTTTGGTTGTGTTTAGTAAGAGAGAAGTAAAATAAAAAGGAAAGAAAAATATATAACGTAGATGAGTAGCTAAGGAAAATGGAGATGGAGGAGATGAAATTTTGTTTGGAATGGATTTATTTATCAAGAATGGCAGAGCCACAATTTTTTTCTCGTAAGGCA
>NW_010374167.1:0-242 GCF_000414095.1 Morus notabilis | reverse complement strand
TAGTTAACAATTAACCAAAATCAATTAATAATTAATCAATTTCAATCAATAAATTATAAATTTATTAATGATAAACCATTAATAAATTATGGGTCAATCACTCATTGACTCGTTAAAATAAGGCCAATTTCATAAAATAAAAAAAGTTCGGCCCTTTGTCCTCTCCTCATCTGCTATGTCATTGTAAGCTCTCCTTTGCTCTAAGTCAAGTACCTATAAAATACGCTATTGATGAAATCAAC
>NW_010374166.1:0-242 GCF_000414095.1 Morus notabilis | reverse complement strand
AAATTCATGAATATGAGCTCGTTACTTATTCAGGTAACAAATCAACCCTCAAAGGAATTATCTATATGCTTCTTCAATTAAGAAGGTGTTGGAAAATACGGCAAAAATAGTGCAACGGAATTGCAAAATGTTTTAATTAAACAAAACTAAGCAGAATCATGTTCATGATGCTATATATCATAAATACAAAAGATTTATATCATACCTCTAAGAGACGAGCTGTTGAATCTTGAAAGCGACTG
>NW_010374165.1:0-241 GCF_000414095.1 Morus notabilis | reverse complement strand
AAACCGTAAACCCTAAACCCCAAACCCCAAACCCCAAACCCCAATCCCCGAATCCCGAACCTCGAACCCTGAACCTTGAACCTCGAACCCTGAACCCTGAACCCTGAACCCTGAACCCCGAACACCGAACCCCGAACCCCAAACCCCAAACCCCAAACCGCAAACCCTAAACCCCTTAAACCCCCAACCCTCAACCCAAAACGCTGAACCCTAAACCCAGAACCCTGTGCCCTGAACCGTG
>NW_010374164.1:0-242 GCF_000414095.1 Morus notabilis | reverse complement strand
CCCCATTGCAAGTCCTAGTTACTATCATAAAAGTTCGGACACCTAAAAAGTAAGAGAGAAACAGAAATTCAACTATACTTAGAGAGAAACAGAAATTCAACTATACTTGGATTCATGTGTGCAACAAATTGTTAAAAATATAGCGAAAGGAGGAAAAAAAAAAGAATTCTATTTTTTTCTGCTTAAGATAGTCAGGGAGAACAAATAGAAAGTAAGGGGAGAAAAGAGAGTGACAAAGTTGA
>NW_010374163.1:0-242 GCF_000414095.1 Morus notabilis | reverse complement strand
AACCCGACCACCTTCTCACTAAAATTCGACCACCCTCCTCACCAAAATCCGACTAAAAACCGGCGACTTTCACGACTGAAATAGCATCACAAAATAACTCTTCTTCCTCAACTAAGACGACCATTTCCCGAACACTTGTCGACGAGGCAACGAAATCTGCTCAAGTAATATTCTCTGATTTAAATTAAGGCTTTATTCTTGTTTTACTTTTTCTTATACATTTTTGCAAGAACAAAAACTTA
>NW_010374162.1:0-242 GCF_000414095.1 Morus notabilis | reverse complement strand
ACCAAAATGATTTTGTCCCAAAAAAAATGAAAAATACTTAAAAAAAAAAATTCAGCCAAGCCCTCCACCTCTATTTCTCTTGACCTTGGTCGCGATGAAATCGCAACCCCGATGATACGGTTTGTGACTAGGGTTGTGAAATCGCAACCTCTTGAATCACATAAAGGGTCATGAAATCACGGCCTCTCCGTCGTGATAGAATTGCAATTAGGGTCACAAGGGAGGAGACGAAGCGACTTTGT
>NW_010374161.1:0-242 GCF_000414095.1 Morus notabilis | reverse complement strand
GTAGTTGTAGCCGACCGTGCTGTTCCAGCGCACGCCGTTATCCAGTTGATAGCGATAGTTGGCCACCAGGTCCACGCCATCGGTGCTGGTGTCCGTGGCATTGGTGAAGTAGCGGGCGCTGGTGTAGTTGATGTTGCCGACGCCGTTGTTGCGCAAGTAATTGATCGCCGTATTGTTCAACACAAGGTTGGACGACAGCGAGATCCGGTCACGAATGTCGATGCGGTAGACATCGGCGGGGC
>NW_010374160.1:0-242 GCF_000414095.1 Morus notabilis | reverse complement strand
CCTAATTCTGTTTACCTACTATATTATCTTGTCATATATTATCTTCTGATTACTTAATTTGTTAAATATGCTATCATTTTATGCTCTTTAGTCTCAAGAGGAGTTTCCATTTTTATATCATATCCAGATATTTTTTTCTCCCTCCTTTTATCTGGTTCTCACGTGTTGGCTTAGCACTTAGAAGTGTTATAAAAGTTAAAGAATAGCCGCCAAGTGGTAAGCAGAGGATCCTATACATAAAT
>NW_010374159.1:0-242 GCF_000414095.1 Morus notabilis | reverse complement strand
TGTTCAGGTTAGGCAGGTCCAACCCGAAATTGACCCGTATTTTTCGTGTTAATTTCAGGTCAACTCAATTCTGACATGAACATCTTTTTTCTCAACCCTAACCCGTAAAATTCGTGTCGTGACCCATATTGCCGACCCTAAACTTCGTCACATAAGCACCAGGTAGTGGATCTTCATATGATTATAAGATTTGTAAAATGATATCGTTTCACGAACAGGACCGCATAGCGCAGTGGATTAGC
>NW_010374158.1:0-241 GCF_000414095.1 Morus notabilis | reverse complement strand
AAAACGCTACCCATTCTATCCAAATGTATTGGTTCTGTAAAACTCAGTGTCAAAACGCTACAAATTGGCGCCTAAGCGCTGTGTTTGCTGTCTTTTTCTATCAAAAGTTATTCAAAACCTTCCAAATCATAGACTTTCACCTAACCTTCAAACAAACAACAAAAGCACACATAAAAACTAACAAAAACCTCAAAAATCAACTAGATATTAAATGTAAAATGATACTAAATGAGCGAGTAAA
>NW_010374157.1:0-242 GCF_000414095.1 Morus notabilis | reverse complement strand
TTCTTGCACTTAATGATTTTCAACAGGTTTAGAAGTCTGATAGAGATGTGGAGTTTGCTCGTTGGATTAAAATTATTGTTGCTTTAGAAAGAATAATAATTGCTTTAGAGAAATTACTGTCAACATAAGATTGAATGTTAATTTTCTTATATTATGAGAATTTGAACATGATTAATCTTAGTGAAATTGGAAACCCTAGAGTCTTAAGGTTCGTTCACTTCGCTGATTCGAGTTTGTAATTC
>NW_010374156.1:0-242 GCF_000414095.1 Morus notabilis | reverse complement strand
GCACTTGATACGTTCACTTTCGTTCCTGGCAAACACCCCGCGCTGCATCCGGGGCAAACCGCACGCATCGAACGTGACGGACGCGAAGTGGGTTATCTCGGCGCGATTCATCCGGAATTGTCGAAAAACCTGGGCCTGGATCGACCGGTATTCGTTTTTGAGCTGGTTCTGGCCGAAGTCGCACTTGGAAAAATGCCGAAATTTCATGAGTTATCGCGCTTTCCTGAGGTGCGTCGTGACCT
>NW_010374155.1:0-242 GCF_000414095.1 Morus notabilis | reverse complement strand
ATATCCTATTTAAATAGAGATTTTGATTTTTAAGTGTTTTTTTTTTTTTTGTTGACTTGATTGATGAGTGGGTTGTCAGCCGGCCTCTCCTCAACCCATCGCCGGTTGGCCTCCACCGAGTCCCAATCCCCGACGTTAAATTACTAAAAAATAAAATTTAGAGTTGAAAGTATCAAATTAAGAGACTCTAAGGTTTAAATTATCAAAAATAAAATTTGAGGTTGAATGTATCAATTAAGAGA
>NW_010374154.1:0-241 GCF_000414095.1 Morus notabilis | reverse complement strand
AATAATAATAATAATAATAATAATAATAATAATACTAATAATCCGAGCTCTTGAGAATTCCCGACATTACCTCGCCTTCCAGGGCATGGCCATGGTATCATCACGTGGGCAAGACGAGACTCTATTCTTAGGGACCGAGCATTCGAGAATCACCGACGTGACCGATCTTTCGATGTTCCCCAACGTCCCAAGGCTCTCTCCAGGGCAAGGCCGTGGTAGCATCACGTGGGCACAACGAGGC
>NW_010374153.1:0-241 GCF_000414095.1 Morus notabilis | reverse complement strand
TTTTACTCATTATTATTAATTATTACTCTTTTGATTAATATAATTATTTAAATAAAAATAATATTAATCAAAAGTACGTGCGGTGTAAAAATTAAAATCCATATATTTTAAAGGGTATTTATCTTCTCCCCCAAAACATAGCCACCAATGAGCACAACGATCTTTGTCGTTGCTTGCCTCATGACTTAGCCTCCATTGTTGGGATCGCAACCCAAACGCAGACGCTACTGCTCTACTCATG
>NW_010374152.1:0-241 GCF_000414095.1 Morus notabilis | reverse complement strand
TAAGTAAAATTTTCCTATAAAATTGATTAAACATCAAGATCAATTTTTTTCTTTGACTCTCTTGTGGTTGAAAAGAAAGGAGATACCAAGTGGACATTGAAGGAACTTCGCCCACTTGCATTTCATTTGTGGAAAAGAGAATAGCAAAGAAGTTCATTTGGTTGAGAGTCTTCAGGTTGTTGTTCACGATTTTACAGTTCTGTCAGAAGTACTAATTTTCTAGAGGAATGATTTAGTTTTT
>NW_010374151.1:0-241 GCF_000414095.1 Morus notabilis | reverse complement strand
AAGCCTGTGATGACGATGGGATCCCGTTGGGACTCCCGCTTGCTGTTTAATCATCCTGCCATGGCTGGGTGTTTCGGTTTTCGAACCTAAACAACCCGGCGTCTGCTCGGGTTAAATTCGAACAGAGGCATGGAATCAATGACAAATATTGTTGCTGAATGGCGACCCGGCTTTACCGGTGTCGCTACAGAGACGCTGCTGCATGTTCGACGTTCCTCTTCAGGCTCCAGGATCTCCAAGG
>NW_010374150.1:0-241 GCF_000414095.1 Morus notabilis | reverse complement strand
AAAAAAAAACGAAACAAAAAATGATGGAATTTACTACAACCATGAACACTTTTTCTTATTTTTTATACGTAAAAAGTAACGCAACAACCAAGTTATAAGTTAGATATTGTTGAACATAGACCTATCACGGTTCATTAGGCTTTAGTGGCCGCACGTGCTCAGTTAACAGAATAGTTTTATCTCAAGTCGTTTTCCTAATATATTTTATATATTTATCTTCCTTAATATTTTTTGTTAATCA
>NW_010374149.1:0-241 GCF_000414095.1 Morus notabilis | reverse complement strand
CACCCAAAAAGGAGTTTTGTAGCTTAAGTTATGAATTTTTCAATTTGTCAGAAAAGTGTCAAGGAACCTAACCTGGACAGGTTTGATACTGTTGAATTCTGGAAATCTTTGGAGATGAATTTGAATGAATGGGTCACATAATTGGAAACTAGGCATCCTAAGCTTCGTATAGCCACAAGAATCACCTCAAATAGACAAATGTAGCTCAAGTTATGCATTTTTGAAGTTAAACATAGTTTCT
>NW_010374148.1:0-241 GCF_000414095.1 Morus notabilis | reverse complement strand
TTTTTTTTTTATAGATTAGGTTACATTTTGATATGTTTTTATAGATTAAGGACATTTTTAAATGCGATACATATTCGGGACATTTATGAAAATAATTTATTAAAGTTACACTTAAAAAATTGTCACATCACTAAATTTGTTCATAAAATTAATAGAAAGGGCAAGATTAATAACGTTTTAAAGTTAATAGGTGTGCATATAATTTTCAAAGTTTGTAGGTAAAGTGATAAAAGACGAAAGT
>NW_010374147.1:0-241 GCF_000414095.1 Morus notabilis | reverse complement strand
AACCGCCAAAGATATGTGGGAAGCTGTACGTGAGATGTACTCAGACCTGGAAAACTCATCACAAATCTTTGAATTAAAGACGGAGCTGTGGCAATCTAGGCAGGGAGATCGAGATGTCACAGCATACTATAACAAGATGGTGATTTTATGGCAAGAATTGGATTTGTGTTATGAAGATGAATGGATTGTCCCACTGATAGTGTGCGGCATAAGAAAAGAGAGGAGAATGATCGAGTTTACA
>NW_010374146.1:0-241 GCF_000414095.1 Morus notabilis | reverse complement strand
CGATTGCGCCATGTTCACGTCGTTGTTCGGGTGCAGCTTTTTGTAATCGCCTTTTTCCAGGCCCATGGCTTCCAGGGCGATGTTAGCGATGACTTCGTTGGCATTCATGTTGGTCGAGGTGCCAGCACCCCCTTGAATCATGTCCACCACGAACTGGTCGTGGAAGTCGCCACGGATCAAGCGAGCGCAGGCTTCGCTGATCGCCGCATGCTTGGTCGCGTCCAAGTGGCCCAGTTGGTGG
>NW_010374145.1:0-241 GCF_000414095.1 Morus notabilis | reverse complement strand
AATCTGTGTTTTAGTACCTCTTAGGGTCAGATTTTGAAAATCTTTTCTTAATAAAATTTCTTTGTCTCGTCAAAATCTAAAATTGTCAATTTTGTGAAAAATTAAGATTCAGCCTCTAAGGGTCCCATTTGGCTGAACCAGTGGCTGCCAGTTTTTTTTCAAAACTGTGTTGGACAGCTTATCCGTTTTTGTAAAATGGCTTCAAACTTGATTTTAGAGTTAAAATTAGGTTTTGTCATAG
>NW_010374144.1:0-241 GCF_000414095.1 Morus notabilis | reverse complement strand
TCATTTGGGTTTACGTGTTCAATTTGATTTGTTTCATTTTGAGTTTTTTAGAGTCAAAAATTTTTAAAAAATATAACATTTAATTTTTTATTATAATTAAATTTTTTTTAAAAATATTATATTTTAATTTAAATTAAAAATTTAAATTTATAAAGTGAAAGAGACGTTAAAAATTTTAGATAAAAATTTTATGAAAAAAAATTTTTTTAATTTAATTTTTTTATAAAATAAAAAATACTAT
>NW_010374143.1:0-241 GCF_000414095.1 Morus notabilis | reverse complement strand
TCCGGTAATCGCTGCAAACTTTCACAAAGTCTAGTGATGGGTGGGATCACGCCGTTTGCAGAAGACGATCCCCAACTTGCGATCCCCGGAAGCAGCGGCTTGGGATCTCCTTCATGGCTCCAGCTCATGATCTCCTTCAGGGGAGACTAACGTTCACACTTCACATGCGTGAAGAAGGAGAGAGAGCAAGTGAGATCTGAGAAAGTACAAGGAGGAACAAGAGAGAGAGAGAGAGAGAGAG
>NW_010374142.1:0-241 GCF_000414095.1 Morus notabilis | reverse complement strand
CTCGCTCCGAGACTCCCGGTTCCACCGCCATCGACAGAGCTGAGGGTCCGCCCAAGCGGCCACGATCCTCTGCACCGGATGTACAGCAGCATTAGGATGAACCTCTGCATATTATCAACACGTGGAAAAAAGAGATTTACTTTTGAATTTTTTCTTTTGGGTTTCCTCATTTCGTCGTCGTAAAATATGAAAGGGCGAATGCCGGAAATGGAATGGAGAATTTCGAGAAGGGAATTGAGAA
>NW_010374141.1:0-241 GCF_000414095.1 Morus notabilis | reverse complement strand
AAGGAACTAGACCTACCAGCCATTGTTTGAATGAACCAACCAAGGAAAACTCCCAAGAGATGTTTAGTTCTTAGATTTTTTTCCTTGTATTCTTATGAGTTGTGCCCAAATGTGGTGTACATATCCAATATCCATACTTACGTAATTGAAGATGTAGAAAACTTTATGTTCAATTGTCAATATTAGAAATAATTTTACTCTAAATGAAAATATAAGAATTTCAATCAAATAAAAAAAAAAA
>NW_010374140.1:0-241 GCF_000414095.1 Morus notabilis | reverse complement strand
AAACACAGTGGTTGACGTGGCAACTGAAGACGACGGTTTTTTAAAAAAACTATCATTTATTATTAGTATCTTTAATGACAGTTTTCATAAAACTGTCATCGAGTCTAGTTTTTAACCCAGAAAAATTTTATTTCGTTAAAATTCACTCAAAAATCAAAACATCCACCCATTGAGTTATTTCACCAATCTCCCTGCCCAGATAGCGACTTCACCCCAAATAAGCCCATTCTTCTTTCTATTC
>NW_010374139.1:0-241 GCF_000414095.1 Morus notabilis | reverse complement strand
GAGAGTGTGTTTTACGAGGGCATTTGTTTTGACTTTTGTTTGACGTTGTCAAGATTTGACGTATCATATCATTTTACTTCCCTTATCAAAAAGGAGGATATTCTTTTAGAAAAAAAAAGTATATTTTAAGAGATCCTTGTAGAGAAGGGCATTCTATCGGTAGTGTTTCTAATAATTAAAATCACATCAAACTAAAAAAAATTATTCAAAATAAATAATTTATGTTCAATATTTGACAATT
>NW_010374138.1:0-241 GCF_000414095.1 Morus notabilis | reverse complement strand
AGTCATACAATTTTACATGTTGTGGTATTAATTCGCATCATACCAAGTACTTATAATAAGTACTCCCTTTACAACTAACCAATTGCTCTAGGGCTCTTCTTATACATAGAGCTTTAAAGTTCTTCGTTTTATATACCTTTACAAAATTAATGAAATTCTCTCTTTAATTTTTCTCCCTCTAAAATTTTTCTTTTTAGTTTTACATTTTCTTAGTTTTAATAACAGTTTTTACTTTTTTTTT
>NW_010374137.1:0-241 GCF_000414095.1 Morus notabilis | reverse complement strand
TCTTGTCGGCTCCTTCTCATCTATGGGGACCTCGATCAATTCCTCGACCGGTCCCGTCACTGTCTCTTCACCTGGGAGCCTTGGATCTAGATCGAATTCCTCTGTCTCGGTCACCACCATCCTCATCTCCCTCCTCGCCTATCCCGACTCAGCATAATGGCGGACTATCTCAGAATGCGTAAGCCTAGACCCATACTGGTTTCCTCTTACTTTTCCAATCCCGTTAAGAGTTGGGAACTTC
>NW_010374136.1:0-241 GCF_000414095.1 Morus notabilis | reverse complement strand
TTAATTATGTTAAAAATTTAACGTAATTAGACATAAATAATTAAACTGTCATTTTTTAAAAAAATTAAAAGTAATTTTATTAAAAAAAAATTAAATATTAAGTAGATATTTAATTTATAAATTCAGAATTATTATTAAAATTATTCTTAATTTATGTATATTTTTTTAAAAAAAATATTATAATAAATTATAAATTATAATTTCAATCATAACATAAATCATCTACCAAACAAATCTTAAA
>NW_010374135.1:0-241 GCF_000414095.1 Morus notabilis | reverse complement strand
TAGAGTTAACGTATTAATCCGAATGTATTGAATAGGAAAATGCTTCATAGGTATCGTTCATTTCACCGATTCGAGTTTTATTATAAAAAGTTTTAAAAAATAATCACAAATTTTTTTACTACAGTAAAAAGATTTCACGTAAAATTATATCTCAACTTAAATTAAAAATTTGAATAAACGAACTAAACTGACACGTACAACTTATTATAATGTTAATACGTTTTCCATTTTTTTTTTTTTT
>NW_010374134.1:0-241 GCF_000414095.1 Morus notabilis | reverse complement strand
AGAACGGTAGCAGTGGTAGTACCGTCACCAGCGTCATCGTTGGCACGGGAGGCAACGTCTTTGACCAGCTGCGCGCCCATGTTTTCGAAACGGTCTTTGAGTTCGATTTCCTTGGCAACCGAAACACCGTCTTTGGTGATCAGAGGAGCGCCGAAGCTCTTCTCGATGATCACGTTGCGGCCTTTCGGACCCAGTGTTGCTTTTACTGCGTCAGCCAGGACGTTTACACCGGCGAGCATTT
>NW_010374133.1:0-241 GCF_000414095.1 Morus notabilis | reverse complement strand
GCATGCTGTGCCAGAAGATCACAACCCCCCACACTCCATAAAAAACATTCCCCAAATAACTCAGCCAGGGCGCCTCATTCAACCTGCCAGCTCTGCCTTGAATTGCCCGGGCGATCTTAGTCGCACCCGAGAACTCATGCCGTTATGCGTCCGGCGGTACGTCCGCAATTGTGATCGGACGGCTGTGGTGCACCGCGGCGCACGTCTTCGAGTTGTAGACGTCCACCAGCAGCGTGTCCTG
>NW_010374132.1:0-241 GCF_000414095.1 Morus notabilis | reverse complement strand
ACTACCCGCTTAGGTTAGCATTCCCATACGCTCCTCACTCACTTATAAATATAAAGAGTGATTTAGTTTATAAATTTAAAATTATAATTCATAATTATTTTTATTTTACGTATATTTTTTATAAAAAAATATTATAATAAATTATGAATTTTAATTTTAAATCACCATATAAATTTTCTTTCTAAATGTTCTCTCACTCACTCACTTCGCGACAAAAACAAACAAATATTTGTTTGGAGAG
>NW_010374131.1:0-241 GCF_000414095.1 Morus notabilis | reverse complement strand
CGGCCCCGAAGCGCCGCGCACTCGTCGCATCGCGGTTCCTGCGAAGAAGAGCGTGGATGTATCGGCCAAATTCAACCGTAGCATCATCAAGCTGCGCATCGAACTCAGCTGCAAACCTGAGTGATATGTCTGTTTTACCTGTCAGAAATTTCCCAAATAAATTCTCGAAGAGAGTAGAGCGCTGTTCGCAATAAAACAATTTATTAGATGTTTTGCAGCAGGTTTTTATGCTTTTTAATCG
>NW_010374130.1:0-241 GCF_000414095.1 Morus notabilis | reverse complement strand
CTATCTAGGCCATCAGCAATATTTTCTTACCGGTTTGCAAGATCTCTTTTCTTAAGAAATCATTCATTAAACATCATGAAATTGTTATTATAATTCCACGAACTACAACAAGCCGTGGTTCCCCATGAACTACAACAAGCCATGGGATCCGTGAACTATAACAAGCCACAGTTTTCAAATAGTTTTCTTTCACAAACAAGCCCCTTTCTTTAAAACATTTGCAAAGCCAAAATGCTTTTTG
>NW_010374129.1:0-241 GCF_000414095.1 Morus notabilis | reverse complement strand
ATTATTATTTTAGCTTGTGAGTATAACTTTTGTCTACAAGTCATTCGGTGCCATTTGACAGTTTCTTTCGAGCTTTGCAGCTTAACTCTTCAAGTCTTCTTCTTTTCTTTGTGGTCCTCTCGTTAATTGCATCGTTATTAGAGATTTGCGCCAATAATACTTTGGGTCTGTTTATTTACGTTTTCGTTTTCATTTTTTACGGTTTTCAAAGCAAAAAAATGAAAACGGGTGTTAAAAACGT
>NW_010374128.1:0-241 GCF_000414095.1 Morus notabilis | reverse complement strand
CGGGTGGGACACGTGTCGCGCGACGAGAGGCTGAGAGGAGTAAGTGGCCAACATCTGGGTCCCATATGGACAGGTGGCGCAAGTGGATTCACGGACAGGGAAGAAGTGCTGCACAGCTGGGCCCACACGGAGGAAGACTTGACGTGCGTTTGAGAGAAACTCGCCCAGGGGAAAAGGCTGTGCGCGCCAAGTACGCGTATGCGCGGGGAAGTGCTAGGCCCCACAGGACGCGTGGCGGAGG
>NW_010374127.1:0-241 GCF_000414095.1 Morus notabilis | reverse complement strand
CCCACATGTGCACGTGCGACCTCGAAGTGTCTGTTATATTGTGCAAATTGAGAATCGTTTTTTAAAACGATTTTTACGTATTTCAAGAAGTAAAAAATAAAAATAAAAATAAAATGACGTTTGTTTAGTAAATATTTTGAAACAAAAATGAAAACAGTGAGAATGATTTTTGTGAAGAAATTAAAAAAATAATTAAAAGTTATTTTTACTTTTCTGTTTTTATTTTTTAGTACTTATCAAT
>NW_010374126.1:0-241 GCF_000414095.1 Morus notabilis | reverse complement strand
TATTTAAAGTAAATAGCAACTAACTATATAAATATTTCATTTATTTCATTTGCCTTTTTATTCCCTATTTATTTATTTATTTGTTATTTTTAGTCAAAAGCTCCTTTACAGTTTAGTTACTACAACATGTTTTTCTTTCAAATGCAGTTTTTCTCGCTTTGCTCCTACTAAAATAATAATTTTTAAATCTGTCTTTATTTAATTCATTCTCTTTTTACTAAAAGTATCTCTACAGTATAAG
>NW_010374125.1:0-241 GCF_000414095.1 Morus notabilis | reverse complement strand
AGCTCATCGACGAAACCCTCGACGGGATTCAGGAAATCGCGGGACGGTTTCAGCTAATCGTAACGGGTCATGATCCTGCCTATCAGAATGACTTCAAGCGTTTTCCTACCCTCGTGGTGGCTAGGGTAATGCAAGGACGCTACATGCGCGCGTGGTCCTACATGAATGAAATGGGAGAAAAGGACGCACTCGGGGAAGACAGCCTGGCTACTTTCCAGACGATTCGGGTCGCCAAACCTCC
>NW_010374124.1:0-241 GCF_000414095.1 Morus notabilis | reverse complement strand
GGCCGCCCTGGGGCCACCTCGGGGAAGCCCCGTTATAGCACTGGTACAGCACCGGGATAGCCCCGGGAAAGTCCTAGGGCAACCCCGGTATAGCCACGGGACAGCCCCGGGGCAGCCCTGGACAGCCTCGGTACAGCCCCGGGACAGACTCGGTACAGCCTCGGGGCAGCTCCGGTACATCCCCGGGACAGCCCGGGGTAGCCCCAGTACAGCCCTGGGACTACCCAGGCACAGTCCCGGC
>NW_010374123.1:0-241 GCF_000414095.1 Morus notabilis | reverse complement strand
TAGAAAGAAGCAGTACTTTATTTATATACAAGCATCATTTCGGAAAAAACAACTAAGATTTTGTTTATGTGGTATCAAGACAGAAGACAACAAGCAGTACTAGTAATAAAGATAGTAAAAACACGCCTGATGAAAATGAAAAAATCACACACCAAATGAAAACACACCTTCAATATAAAAGAAAAAAAAGTCAAATAGGAAAACGAACTGGATATATGAAAATAAAATTTGTAGAAAAAAA
>NW_010374122.1:0-241 GCF_000414095.1 Morus notabilis | reverse complement strand
TTTTTTTTTTTTTAGTACAATGCAAACTTGAGTTTGCACCCTCTCAAAATTGTCATAACTCCACCTTAATCCGGTGATCATTTACGTATGAATAAGTTAATTGAGTAATATGGATATAGGTGTTTCATTTTAGAGTATTTGTATAGTCTACATAACCATTTTGTCCATAATTGAATTTGACTAACCAATAATGTCACAATCTCATTTCTTAAATGCATGCATCTCAAGTATGATTTTTGAA
>NW_010374121.1:0-241 GCF_000414095.1 Morus notabilis | reverse complement strand
TTGAGATGTGACATTATTTGAGAAGTTTTAACTATAGCAGAAAAAGTTAGATGTGACATTTTCTGAGAGTTTTTAACTGTAGAAACCTAAAACTAGAAACTCGAATCGGTAAAATGAATGAGGCCTTAGTATCTTGGCTAGAGGCAAATGGTTTGAGTTCAAAACTTCTGTTAATAGTAAAATTCAAAGGCTTATACTTGCGTCATTTTTCCTACCTGGAAGTTTCTTGTCGGATAGAATT
>NW_010374120.1:0-241 GCF_000414095.1 Morus notabilis | reverse complement strand
GAGACTAAACTTAGTGCATAATGACATTTGGCCTAAAAGTACAAATTTGCGAAGATTTGAGGCGAATTAAGTGTCAACCGGTCAACCTATGTCGTCCGGTGACAGAAAAGGCTAAATGCACAGGTCGACCGGTGTTGCCTTAACCGGTCAACTGCTCCGGTCGACCGGTTCTGTTCAATAGACACTCAATAAAATGTTGAACAGCACGAATTCAAATTTGTCTCAACCGGTCAACCGCTCC
>NW_010374119.1:0-241 GCF_000414095.1 Morus notabilis | reverse complement strand
GGCCCTGTTGCTCAAGGTGGTTGAGGTTGTTGTGCAGCGGATTGCTTTGGCCGCCAATGTTCCTCGGCACCATCAATTGCTGGAGCAGCAGTGCACTGGGGTGATGGGCGTAGCGTTTGGCCTGTTCGGCACAGACCTGCAACAGGCTTTGCTGGTCATTGATGCGGGTGTGCAGATGGCGCATCCGATAATGCGCGTCGTGCAGCATGACGCCGTACAGCTCGCGGTCGCGGGCAGGCTG
>NW_010374118.1:0-241 GCF_000414095.1 Morus notabilis | reverse complement strand
TGAGTCTCCCCATCTATCTCAGCTCCCATGAGCTCCATCTCATTCAGGTAACTAATGATCAGTAGCATATGGTCCCGAACAGGAGTGCCAAATTTCATCCGACAGTTCATGAAGTTACGCACCGTAGCTTGCTTGGCTTCACGGCCCTGGCTGCCGAACATTTCAGCAATGATGTAGATCATATCTGCAGCTGTCAGCATGTTTCGATGTTGCTGCTGCAACACATTGCTAATTGATGCTA
>NW_010374117.1:0-241 GCF_000414095.1 Morus notabilis | reverse complement strand
GAACCCCAAACCCGGATCCCCGAACCTTGAACCCCAAACCCTTTGCCCAGAACCGTGAACCCTGAACCCCGAACCCAGAACACCGAACCGTGAACCGTGAACCCCGTACCCCGAACCCCTACAAGCAAACCCAGAACGCCGAACCCTGACCCCGAACCCTGAGCCCTGAACCTAAAACACCATGACCCTAAACCCTGAGCCATGAGCCCTAAACCCTGAGCCCTGAACCCTGAACCCTGAA
>NW_010374116.1:0-241 GCF_000414095.1 Morus notabilis | reverse complement strand
TTGACTAAAAGCCTGATTTTTAGTGTGTATAACTTTACAATAATCTAGTCAAGATCAAACTCTAGAACCAGAACAGGAGAATCTCATTATTGCCACAAGCAATGACGCTGAAAGTTCGATTGTCAAAAGCTCAAACATAATGTTGGGATTTTTGGATCGGCATTATTTTGCAAATTGAAAGATTTGATTTTGGGTTTAATATGGAGATTGATTTGCTGCATTGAATTGATTTAGAGATTGA
>NW_010374115.1:0-241 GCF_000414095.1 Morus notabilis | reverse complement strand
ATAAATTATTCTATATTAATTTTAATAAAAAAGAAAAAATTAATAATTTGGCCAATATTATAATATTAGGTTAATAAAATAATAAATATAGGTTGTAATTATTATTTTTTAAATTTTATTGTCAATTATATATTTATAAGTAAATTAAGTGTAAGATAGTAATTTAATATTACTATTAGGATTGGTAGTCTCAATCTGGAGGGGCGCATGAGATTGTCGATTCCATTCTTAAATCTTAAAT
>NW_010374114.1:0-241 GCF_000414095.1 Morus notabilis | reverse complement strand
TACTTTTACAACTTCCAGAGCTAAATGATTGTGGTAAAAAGTAGATTTAGCATTTGAAAAAACATTATGCATTATAGCACAAGTAAAAATAACATGTCAACAGTCAAAAGTACCATTATCACACTTTTCGGTGCCAAATATACAATTAGCATTAGCATTGCAATGGAAATTGTCTTAATTCTGGATTGTCGTGCCAAGATAAAGTTTTACACATGAGTATACAGGATCAAGTAGATCTATA
>NW_010374113.1:0-241 GCF_000414095.1 Morus notabilis | reverse complement strand
TTTACAGATTTTTTATTCGGTTATATTTTAAAACCCTATCCCAATTTTTACTCGGTTTTTGTGCATAACTTGTCAAGTTATGTATCATAACTTGTGCTGTTATGGAGCATAACTTGACAGGTTATGGTCTATAATTTACAGATTTTTTATTCGGTTATATTTTAAAAATCGTATCCCAGATTTTTTACTCGATTTTTGTGCATAACTTGTCAAGTTATGGACCATAACTTCTGTTGTTATG
>NW_010374112.1:0-241 GCF_000414095.1 Morus notabilis | reverse complement strand
TACTTTTACAACTTCCAGAGCTAAATGATTGTGGTAAAAAGTAGATTTAACATTTGAAAAAACATTATGCATTATAGCACAAGTAAAAATAACATGTCAACAGTCAAAAGTACCATTATCACACTTTTCAGTGCCAAATATACAATTAGCATTAGCATTGCAATGGAAATGGTCTTAGTTCTGGATTGTCGCGCCAAGATAAAGTTTTACACATGAGTATACAGGATCAAGTAGATCTATA
>NW_010374111.1:0-241 GCF_000414095.1 Morus notabilis | reverse complement strand
TCTAATTGTTGAGAGCTCAAATAGTCTCCTAACAGGGTATGGACTAAATTGGTGGATACCTAATATTGACCCAATTAGGTTTAATGAGAGCTTAATGAGACAGTATATAAAGAAACTTAGGTTATGGTGCACAATAAGTCAAATCATTCGGCCGTTTTCCCTCTTCTCCATCTAGAGAGAGAACACTCATTCAAGACTCTAGTGATTTGACACAATAACTCGACGTGCTCATTGTCTTAAA
>NW_010374110.1:0-241 GCF_000414095.1 Morus notabilis | reverse complement strand
CCCCTAAATTAAACGGATTGGTAGTAGGACTTGATAATTGACAGATCTATGCTTCTTATCAAAAATAAGTGGACTATCCACAATATTGGGTTCTACTCACTTAAGTGCATTGATCATGACAAGTTGACAATTCTTTTTCTTTTTCGTTTTCTTTTCTTTTTTCTCTTTGTTTGGAACAGCTTGACAATTTGGGAAATGCTCAAATGATCATATATTTCGGCAGCCTCCGGAGGCTAATAAG
>NW_010374109.1:0-241 GCF_000414095.1 Morus notabilis | reverse complement strand
CACAACACCGGGACAGCCCCAGGACTGCCCCGGTACAGCCTTGGGACAGCCCCAGGACAACCCCGGGACAGACCCATGGGAGCCCCGGGACAACCCAGACTCAGCCACAGGGCAGCCCCGGGTCAGCCCCGGGACAGCCCCGGGGCATCCCCGGGACAAACAAGGGACAACCCCGGGGCAACTCCGGGACAGCCCAGGGTCAGCCCCGGGACAACCCCTATATAGCCCCGGGGCAGCCCCG
>NW_010374108.1:0-241 GCF_000414095.1 Morus notabilis | reverse complement strand
TTGAAACACTAGTCACCAAATATTATTAGTTTTGACGTTGAAATAATACATCTCATATAGAGAGGAATTAAATGATAAAAAACGGACACGAAAATTCGTGTGAACTTTTAACACTCGAATTCTTTGACTAAAAATTTGGTGGTTCTATTAACACCATTTTTTAACTGCACACCCTACATAATTTTCAAATGGCTAAATTTTCTTTTTACACACATTTATTATTTCAAAATTACCCTAATAT
>NW_010374107.1:0-241 GCF_000414095.1 Morus notabilis | reverse complement strand
CGTTCAAGGCCCGTTATCGATTCATCAATGTCTATTGGTGCCGTTGCGCCGTCTGGCTAACCCGGGTGTTCCTCAACATCAAGGTTGAGGTGACCGGTGCGGAGAATGTTCCAAAGACGCCGTGTGTGATCATTTCCAATCACCAGAGCACGTGGGAAACCTTTTTCCTGTCCGCCTACTTTGAACCGCTTAGCCAGGTGCTCAAGCGTGAATTGCTCTATGTGCCATTCTTCGGTTGGGC
>NW_010374106.1:0-241 GCF_000414095.1 Morus notabilis | reverse complement strand
AGTTTCATATTATTCGATTTTGATATAATTCTAACATAATCCAACATAAAACGAGCAACGCCAATAAATTGTATTTTATAATTACAGAACCCCTCATGTGTATGTAAACATACATGCATACGTAAATCATAAGCACGTTCTAGGACTTTTGGTCGTCTATGCACATAGTGACGGAGTCAGTTTTTCACTTCAGGGGCGTACACTAAATTTTTTTTAACAAATTATCTTAGTGGGGGCATAT
>NW_010374105.1:0-241 GCF_000414095.1 Morus notabilis | reverse complement strand
TTCTCTAGAATGTTCTACAATTGTCTACCATATGGAATATTCTAGATAAACCTAGAGAAGTATAGACTTTAAGAGAACCTTGGAGTTCTCTAGAACCTTGTGGATGTTTCTTAAAAGAGTACTCCTTTGAAGAATACTCTAGAAACTTGTAGATATGCCCACCTTGTGTATAATTCTTTAGAGAGTTCTAGACTAGATAGTGGCCTATAGAATTCTAGAATGTTCATAGAAGGGTCCCCTT
>NW_010374104.1:0-241 GCF_000414095.1 Morus notabilis | reverse complement strand
AAAAAAAAAAAAAGTTATTAAAAAAGGGAATTCAAGAACGCAAGTATAAGGAACAAACTAAGAGAATTCAATTAAATTTAATAGTGGACAAAAATTAAGTAAAACAAATAATGCCAAAACAATGCTTTAAAACAAATTGTAATACCATTGTCTTTTATGTTTAAGCAAATCATGCAGGCACACCAAATGAGTACAACTATTAAAAGTACTTTATACTCTCTGAATTAACTTAGAAAATATT
>NW_010374103.1:0-241 GCF_000414095.1 Morus notabilis | reverse complement strand
TTTTTTTTTTTCTCCTTTCATAATTTTCTCTTTATTTGGCTAAGCGTTTGCACTTGAGATGATATATTACGAAACTGACATGCAAAAACCAATCTAAAAAAGTACACATAGGATGTTTACAAATATTTGGAACTGAATATTTGCTGAGAATTAGAAGAACAAGATTATTATTATTGCAGATAAAATATTGTCTAGTTTATTATTATGAACTTACAAGTAGCACGTAATCCTTATTTTTATT
>NW_010374102.1:0-241 GCF_000414095.1 Morus notabilis | reverse complement strand
CATTGAAGAAAATTTTAATCTTTGAAATAAAAAGACCCACTTTTTTTTTGTTGCTAATGAGATTTTAAAATAAAAAATACAAACTTAAGGCCCTCAAAAAATCCTTATTTTTTGTCAAACACACCTGATAAAGATGCAGAAAACATCCACTTTCACTATTCAACAATATTTACCCAAAATTTGTATTACCCACATTTCCATTAATGAAACTCCTTTAATCCTTGTCATAAAAAGATCCCCT
>NW_010374101.1:0-241 GCF_000414095.1 Morus notabilis | reverse complement strand
CTGTAAAAGGCTGTCAACAGGCTGCAATCGCATAAAGCTTCCTCACTCCATCATTCCATGACTACGCTGCAGCGATCCGCGATCTTTCGAGGCGCTTTGAATGGGTATAGTCAATAAAGCGTCTTTTTATAGACTATTTTTCAGCTTTGCCACTATTTTGGCATCATAAAAATTTATCGAGCTGATTACACCCAGTTTTTGCTGACATAAAAAGACTTAATACTTTTGTTAGGCAGCTTTT
>NW_010374100.1:0-241 GCF_000414095.1 Morus notabilis | reverse complement strand
GTGACATATACGAGAATGAAGACTTTTCCACTTACGTACCATCAACTACTAAATTTCGAAGCTTACCTTGTTGATTGTAACTTATTCAATGAAAAAATTTTGTAATAGCAAATCAACAATTTCTGACAACTACTAGTTCTTTTTCATGAGTAGTCATGCAAGAAAACAGATAAAGGAAAAAGGAATAAAAGTCAAAGTCTTTCTAGTGAGACATATAATGTGTCTATTGTGTTTAACATAA
>NW_010374099.1:0-241 GCF_000414095.1 Morus notabilis | reverse complement strand
AAAAAAAAAAAAAGCTATACTTCTTTTTTATATTTTTAGGACATACAGATTTCATTTTCCAACAAAAAACACTATCTTTTGGACATTCAGATTTCAATAAGTCGATAACACAAACAAAACAAAGAGTAACAGAAATACACAATAATCAAAATGTTCCAATGCACAGCACAACAGCACAATAAAAAAAACAAAAAAAACAAAAACGAAAACAAAATGTTCCAACGCACAACACAATAATAAA
>NW_010374098.1:0-241 GCF_000414095.1 Morus notabilis | reverse complement strand
GCCTCAAAAAATGAAAATAAACGATGTCAAAAAGCCCCCGGCGCACACAGTGGGGCGCCCAGAGGCCAAGAGGGGTCAAAAATTCACATTTTCATTTATATTTTGCATTCTAAAATTAATGCATGATTTTTAGGAATTAATACAACAAGCGGCACAATTTTTTGACAAATATTTTATTTTTTATGATTTTCTCCATGATTTTCTCCACGTTTCGACTTTGAAAAATAAAATAAAGTAAAAA
>NW_010374097.1:0-241 GCF_000414095.1 Morus notabilis | reverse complement strand
TTAATATAATTACAATATTATAAAACATATTATAATATTACATAAGAAAATATTTCATTTATAATATAATTAAAATTACAATTATAGTATATTATATTATATTGTATTGTATTATCATTATTATATTATATTAAACAAATACATTATAATTAATATATTATATAACTAATAGATAATAATATTAGAATTATCATATTATATTAATATTTAATTATATTAATTATTATATTATTATTAATAT
>NW_010374096.1:0-241 GCF_000414095.1 Morus notabilis | reverse complement strand
ACGACGCCAGCCGGGCCTGAGCCTAAAGCTACTCCAAAACCAAATTCGTCGGTAATTCCAGCACTCAGACTTATTGTCCATCGATAACGTTGATATGTTTGGAGATGTCTGGTGACTGACTATTCTCATGTAGCGCCCCGCATTCAGAGATATTATGAAAATGACAGATCTCCAACGCATCAAATTCCTTCATGAACCACGCTGGATTCAATACCGGGCGGCCAGTAAGCTTATGGAAATT
>NW_010374095.1:0-241 GCF_000414095.1 Morus notabilis | reverse complement strand
AGAGGCATGGTTTACTATGCATAGTACAGTGGAATACTGGTTTTGCCCCATGAATTTGAACTGTCGAGTTTGCCTTTTTTTTTTTTTCCCTTTCTTCTCCTTTTCCTGCGCAGGGGTTTTGGGTCTTTTCCTGCCCTATAGTCTGATTCCTTTCTTCTCCCTTTCCTGCGCAGGGGTTTTGGGTCTTTTCCCGCCCTATAGTCTTATTCCTTTCTTCTTCCTTTCCTGCGCAGGGGTTTTG
>NW_010374094.1:0-241 GCF_000414095.1 Morus notabilis | reverse complement strand
AATTAAAAGAAGAATAACAACAAAAATGAAAGCTAGCAAACTAATTAAAGAAAATAAATAAATAAATAAAAACAAATGCTATTTTATTTAAATAAAGAGAAAAGACATAGAAATGCTAAACGAAAACTTAAGAGAACTAAATAAAACAAATAAACTAAACAAAAGATAATACTAACAACAGAATGCAAAGTAAAACGTAAAAAGAAAATGTACAAACAAAAGTTATATACAAGCAAATAAA
>NW_010374093.1:0-241 GCF_000414095.1 Morus notabilis | reverse complement strand
AAAAAAAAAAAAAAATAAAACAATTGACATTGGAGAACAATGCATATAAAGAGAGTAAGCAAAGGAGTTGAAAAAGGAAGAAGAAGATTGAATATCGACAAACCTCCATGGAAGAAAGCTTGGAATGTGAAAAATCCACGTGAGAGACAAAGCCTGGGCAAATGGGTATTATCGTTATTAACTTTGATTCACATCTATGTATTACTATTACCAACCTTTACTATGAAGCACATCGAAACGA
>NW_010374092.1:0-241 GCF_000414095.1 Morus notabilis | reverse complement strand
GAAAAAGCCACGACGAAGGCCGACGCTGCCCCCAGCGCCACCCTGCAAAGCCTGTCCGCCACATGGCAAACTCCCTTGTTCAGCACCAATCGCACCCCAGATCGCCTGGCTGAAAAAGCTCAAGCTTCCAACCTCGCTGGCCTGACCCTGACCGGCATCCTCCTCGACGGCGAGCTGCGTGTGGCCATGATCAAACGCCCCAACGGCCCGCCCCTGAAGATCCATCAGGGCCAGGAGCTTC
>NW_010374091.1:0-241 GCF_000414095.1 Morus notabilis | reverse complement strand
ACTATTATTATTATTATTACTATTATTATTATTACTATTATTATTATTACTATTACTATTATTATTATTATTATTATCATTATTATTATTACTAGTATTATTATTACTATTATTATTATCATTACTATTATTATTATTAGTACTATTACTATTATTATTACCATTACTACTATTATTATTATTACTATTATGATTATTATTACTATTATTATTACTATTATTACTATTATTATTATTATTA
>NW_010374090.1:0-241 GCF_000414095.1 Morus notabilis | reverse complement strand
CGGGGCTGTACCGGGGCAGCCCCGGGGCTGTACCGAGGCCGCCCCGGGGTTGTACCGGGGCCGCCCCGGGAATGTACTGGGGCTGCCCCGCCACTGTATCGGGGCCGCCTCGGGGCTGTATCGATGCTGTACCGGGGCTGCCCCAGGGCCGTACTGGGGCTGCCCTTGGACCGCCCTGGGGCTGTACCATGGCCACCCTGGGACCGGGCCGGGGCTGTACCATGGCCGCCCCGGGGTTGTA
>NW_010374089.1:0-241 GCF_000414095.1 Morus notabilis | reverse complement strand
CGTCTTGAGGAAGCATAGTCTTTTGATAAAATAATTAGACAAAGTTTTGATTCTTCAATTGCTTTCAAAAGTGTGGGAGGTATCCCATTTTCCTTCTCAAGATGATCCTCATTATCTGTTAAGGCTTCGATTTTCGCTTGACATAAAGCACTATGAAGATGGCTTGTAAAATTAGAGCCAGTATCCTCACATTTAAAACTAATATATACATCATATTTAGTCTTCATAAATGTGCTCCGAG
>NW_010374088.1:0-241 GCF_000414095.1 Morus notabilis | reverse complement strand
TCCATTAGGTTGAATAGTGTACTTTTCTTGTTTGAAAACCGACCTCTCTTTTTTTTTTTTTTTTTTTCCTTTTTCTAGTAAAGGATCTCACTTTTTTTTTTTTTGAGGAATAAAGGATCTCTTTTGTTTGTCAATTACTTGGGGAAAAAAAAATCGGCTACCATTCCTGTCTAAAACAAAATCCTGGTGAGTCATATTCGAGTTAGAACTTAGAAGGGTGTCTATGATCAAGATCTTGAAT
>NW_010374087.1:0-241 GCF_000414095.1 Morus notabilis | reverse complement strand
AAAATTTAAATTCTAAACTCGAATCGGTGAAATGAACGTGCCTATAATCTGTTATAGAGAATATCACAGGCATATTTTCACATTATATTTAGAATATTAAATATATTTTTAGAATACTGATAAGTCTCCAGTCATGATATAAGTATGCAACTGAGAAACTCGCCAGTACTCGACCACAAAATCAATATCCAACTGAGATAATGAGTTAGTTTGGTAGTGTTGTAGATTTTAAAAAATTGTT
>NW_010374086.1:0-241 GCF_000414095.1 Morus notabilis | reverse complement strand
AGGCATTGAATTGGTTGTCTAAAGAGATTTTATGGTACAAAAAAATGCGTTAAAAAAACAACAGCGAAATGATCTAAGTGATCTTTTTTGCTTATCTTTTTCTTTTTTTACAAGACATTGACTTGGTTGTTTAAAGAACCTATTACCTGCAAAGCATTGACCTGGTTGTGCAAAGAGAAATTCTGATACAGAAGTGACGAGAAAACCGTGATCAAAACCTGCATTTCACCCCAAAAAAAAA
>NW_010374085.1:0-241 GCF_000414095.1 Morus notabilis | reverse complement strand
CACATTTTTAGTTAAGTTTTGCACTATGAAATTAATACATGATTTTTAGAAATTAATGCAACAAGAGGGAAAATTTTTCTGATGAATATTCTATTTTTTTTTATGATTTTCTCTATTTTTCGTGTTTGAAAAGTAAAGTAAAAAAAAATGACGTCAAAATATTCTTAAATTTTATAGAAATGATCCTTACATTTATCTAAGCATGCTTGCAAAAATGGCCTCAAAAAATCTAAAAATAAAA
>NW_010374084.1:0-241 GCF_000414095.1 Morus notabilis | reverse complement strand
TGAGCCCTCTTTCAAACTTTAAGTGCGTGTTTGTAATTGTTTTTAAAAACGATTTTCATATATTTTGAGAAGTAAAAAATGAAAATGAAAATGAAACGATGTTTATTTAGTAAATGTTTTGAAAACGAAAACAATAAAAATAATTTTTGTAAAAGAATTAGAAAAAGTTAAAAAGTTGTTTTCACTTTTTTATTTTCATTTTTTAGTATTTATCAATAATATTATAATATATTAATTAATA
>NW_010374083.1:0-241 GCF_000414095.1 Morus notabilis | reverse complement strand
TGTTCTAAGCATTTTTCTTTTAATATTAAAAGGAAAAGTTTCAAGCCCTCGTGGTCAAAGTTCAAAGAAATTCCGGTATATAATTTCATCAGTATTATTTAGATGCTTTGTGGTTAAATTTCATAGAAACCCCGGTATTTTTTTTTTTTTTTTTTGGAAAGGTCATTAATATTATTTGTGTTAGGTATAACAAAATACTCTCAGATCAATGAACATCCAGCAGCACACTAACAGGAAACTT
>NW_010374082.1:0-241 GCF_000414095.1 Morus notabilis | reverse complement strand
TAATTATGTATGTATGTGATGGGTATGCACTTGCATTTATGGATGTTTACATTTAATTCATGTTGATGAATGTATGGATGATGGATTTGGTCATTCATTATATGGTTCTATGAATTGCATTAAATTCGTTCAATTAAATTATTTGTAATTTTTATTCAGGAGTTAAAAGTATTGTAATTCTAAAATTAGGGTTTTGATTTTGAATCAAAAGCCCGAAAGACCAGCCATGGAGCCGGCCAAG
>NW_010374081.1:0-241 GCF_000414095.1 Morus notabilis | reverse complement strand
GGGAGTTGCATCAATTAGGCCCAACTTGATGACTGTTTAGTAAACCGAAACACACATCTGTTATGTGATAAAGAGCCGAATAAAAATAACGACAATGTGTTTCGACTGTTTAAGGCCGCGAATCTGTTCCAACTTTATGATATAGAGATGTGAAACTTTGTTCACAAAAATTGCAGGAAATTCTTCTGCAAAATCTCGGCCATGTAAATACAAAAAAAAAAAAAAAAAAAAAAAAATTTTT
>NW_010374080.1:0-241 GCF_000414095.1 Morus notabilis | reverse complement strand
CCCTTTGCTCGTTGATATATAAAAGCTTGATTTTTGTGGCTTACCAATAATACAGTTATTACAAGGATACCTCTTTACTTAATTATCTCTAATTGCTCTCTTCTGCGAGTTATTTTACTTCATTAATTATCTAAGTTCTTGCAGTATAATTATTGAAATATTTTTAATATAATTAAGCAGTTATTGGCTTATAATATGTGAATACGTCAAGTAGATACAAGAATTGGTATTCCTTTTTTTT
>NW_010374079.1:0-241 GCF_000414095.1 Morus notabilis | reverse complement strand
GCCTTTTACTAGCCACGCGCAACGTATATACGTCTACGTGGAGAATAAATATGTAAGTTTGATTTTACGTTAAAATAGACGATGTCCTTAAAAAGAAGTAAAAGAAAAGAAAATATAATAGATTAAAAAAAAGAAAATTATTTTAAAGAAAACAATAATATGGCATAATTAAAAAAGAAAAACAAAAAACATGAGCAAATAGATGTTCTGAAACTAATATCTTGACTGAGTTAAGCTTAAA
>NW_010374078.1:0-241 GCF_000414095.1 Morus notabilis | reverse complement strand
TATAATATTATTTGTCTTCTGTCATTAGCTTTTTACGAAATATACCTACACACACAGACACACACATATATGTTTTTGTTGTGTTTGTATTGTTAAGCAGCATATTGAATACGGATATATTTTTTGAAATGACAGAACCTTCTGCGGTCGGAGTTATATACACAGATTCAAACGGGAAGTCTCACAAAGCACTTATACGCAAGAGAGGAGAGATTATTCTTAGTGCCGGTGCAATTGGAAG
>NW_010374077.1:0-241 GCF_000414095.1 Morus notabilis | reverse complement strand
TGACCTATTTTAAAAAATCACGAGCATTTAAAATATATATATATATATATATATATACTTCGGAAGTATTTATGAAATTAATCATTTGAAATAATGCTTTGCAGTAAAATTCATCGAAAAAGAATCTTTTAATCACCTAACACTTGCAGAATGCAAATATAAATTAACTCGCTAACATTCAAATGCACATTAATAGGAACACTTTTGTCAAAAGTTTAGATTGGAAATGATAGCTGCGGGA
>NW_010374076.1:0-241 GCF_000414095.1 Morus notabilis | reverse complement strand
ATTACGCTGACATAGCATGCTTTAATGACACAAAAACAATCCTACGGTCAAAGATGTTGAGGGCATTTAAGTAGGGAAAAGGGCAGCAAAATTTGCAACCGGACATCTACGGTTGCTTTAAAAAAATTGAAAAAAAAAAACCCAAATGAATGGCAGGTTAAATAATTAGTTTTGAAAATCAGTAGGATAAATAAACTTAATTGGTCAATGACAACCAACCAAAGCATTCCACTATAAAATG
>NW_010374075.1:0-241 GCF_000414095.1 Morus notabilis | reverse complement strand
ACATCGGACAAGGCGTGAGAATCCAGAAAATCTGCAATCGGAACAGGCACGGTCTTTACTCTCAAAAGCTTCGCAATGCCGGTTATCCCTGAGAAAACGGGGTCAGGCACCAGCAGTACACCGCCGTCATCAAAAATTGATAACAAGGCCAATGTCGCGGCTTCCTGAAAGCCCATACAGACCACAATATTTTCAACGTTGGAGATGACTATCTCCTCATCGACACGCATATGCTCAACCA
>NW_010374074.1:0-241 GCF_000414095.1 Morus notabilis | reverse complement strand
TACAGAAAAGGTTGAACGTGCTACAATGTTTGAAAATGTTTCATGACTATGGGTTTTTTCCATTATTCTATTTGGATTGTAGGAACCCAAGCCATCGCACGCCTGGATGCGCACGCTGGTCGCGCGCTGTGCGTGCACGCGGGGCACGCCTGGTCGCGTGATGGGGTGCGCACGGGGGCTGGGCTCCCTTTTTTTTTTTTTTTTTTTGAAAAAATTTATGGGTAGACTTGGGTTGTTTCTG
>NW_010374073.1:0-241 GCF_000414095.1 Morus notabilis | reverse complement strand
ATTGAATTTTTTTTATTTGAATTATAAAATATAAGCAACGCAAAATTAAGATTTAAAATGGCGTTTGAATATGCCGTTAAAGTTAAAATCTGTAGATAAAGTAAAATCTTGCATGTACTATTTGAATACGTCTTGAAAACGTTTTTAGAGAAAAAAATCGCATACTGTAACAAATTGATCCAGAATGAATAATATTAGTGGGAGTTAAATTCTGAAATAGCCTATTCGAGCTCATTTAAAT
>NW_010374072.1:0-241 GCF_000414095.1 Morus notabilis | reverse complement strand
AAACGTACAGCAGTAGTTGATTTTTCTTGCGCATTGAGTATGGCGAAATAAGATTCTGCCACTCGTAGCATTAAACCATGTTTAGCTTTGTCGAGGCGGATAACTGCCAGAAGAGTTTGCAGTTCACTATTTTTATACTCTCGCCAGTTCTTGCTGTTAAATAATGGCTGTGTGAGTTGCAAGCTGAGATTTTGTCGTGCTCCGGAGTTTTTTTCATTTTGTCTAGCTGAGGAGTATTTGC
>NW_010374071.1:0-241 GCF_000414095.1 Morus notabilis | reverse complement strand
TATAACTTGTCTGGTTAGGAACCATAACTTGACAAGTTATTGTCCATAAATCACGGTTTTTGTCCACCGATTCAACTGAAAAACTTCAACAAAAATTGTTAATTATTTATTTAGGAAAAAGATTAAGAAATCATGATGAAGAAAAAAAAATAGAGACAACAACTATTTAGTTATCAAGTTTGGAAATTCTTAGAATTCATATCCTTGAATTATCATGAAAGTGTATGATGATTTAATTGTC
>NW_010374070.1:0-241 GCF_000414095.1 Morus notabilis | reverse complement strand
CATGATTCCACACGAATAATACCCGAGGCACTAGTCGTTGTAATCATGTTACAATATTACACGAATAGAAGCCATACTTTAATAGTTCTCCTATTTCATATATCGATCAATATGCAACAAGACTGACATTAACATTATATATTGTCTTGGTGGTAACAACCTACGTACACATAAGAAATGTTAAAGATTCTCTTCTTGTTTTCGACAGTTTATTACTACTAAAATTTCTATTTAACAACAG
>NW_010374069.1:0-241 GCF_000414095.1 Morus notabilis | reverse complement strand
TAAAATCATTTTAATACTCTTACAGTGAGACATCTTTTTGATATCTTGTGTTTTTAATACTATCAAAATAATACCTTCATTTTTAAAGAAATACATTTTCGGTACTCTGAGATTGATTTTTAAAACATATAATATCCAAAATGACCTTTTCATTTAATTAATAGGAACTAATAGCTTTAAAAATATTTTTCGAAGACATTTTAAAATATTTTGATTTTAAATTTTTAAAGTATTTTTAGAA
>NW_010374068.1:0-241 GCF_000414095.1 Morus notabilis | reverse complement strand
CCATGCGCCAGACAAAGGAAGGAGCAGTAAATCGAGGGCAAAATGGTCATTTCACTGTAGAAGAAACAGTAAATTATGTCTGCGTGAACAGTAAACCCCAACTCTCTTTTAGTATATTTATAATGTGATGAGATGAGATGAGAACTAGGGGTGACAATTCGTGTTAACAGGTCGTGTTCGTGTCGTGTTGAGCCCATCAGTTGACACGAATAGGTCTGACACGAACACGACCCGTTTATTA
>NW_010374067.1:0-241 GCF_000414095.1 Morus notabilis | reverse complement strand
TAGTATAAATAAGGGTCTAGTGGCTAATGAGGGGGGCGTCTGTGAATTGAGAGTAATTTCTATTAGCAGACCTTGGGAGGCAGGGGAACCTCGAATTCCTCATCGTTCTTATTTCATTTTCTGATTTCCTTCTTGTTTTCTTGTATTCCCATGAGGATGGAATCCATCTCTCCGAATAGTATTTCGTGAGAATTAATAAAAGGAACTTGGCCCATTTTCAAGTAATTTCTCTTTGTTTTCT
>NW_010374066.1:0-241 GCF_000414095.1 Morus notabilis | reverse complement strand
AGAATTCCCTTTTATAGCCTGATTTCTTCCTTATATTACTGTACATTATTCAATTGAATATACAAGAAATTTCCCCATTTTTTGTCACAAATGTAGTGCAAAGTTAAAAGATTAAAAAAAGAAAAAAAAGAAAAGAAAAAACTCAGATTGCTTGAATGATAGCAAGTCAAAACATCAACAGTCAGACAAGTTTGAACAAACAAATGTTCTCACTGTATATTATTTCATTGAGGAAGATTTA
>NW_010374065.1:0-241 GCF_000414095.1 Morus notabilis | reverse complement strand
GCGGCAGCCATGGCTGCCGCATAAGGTTTTTTTAAAAAAAAAAAAGAAAAAGGATTTAATGCCATTTGGTCGGCAGTAGCCCCTAGGCACCGCCGGCATCGAGGAATACCGGTCACAGCCATGGACCGTACCGGAGAGGGGCAGCCACGGCCATCTGGCCGCGGCCGCCTCACCCAGAGGTCTTTCGACCCCTAACGTTTTTAGCATTCTAGGGTGCGGCCCAGAGTGCTTCAGAACAATA
>NW_010374064.1:0-241 GCF_000414095.1 Morus notabilis | reverse complement strand
TGGGTATTTCTCATGAAAGACAAATCTGAAACTAGCCAAATTTTCCAAAACTTTCATACTATGATCCAAAACCAATTCCATGCTAATATTCAGGTTCTCAAGACTGACAATGCATGAGATTTCTTTAACACCGTTCTTGATCCTTACTTGCAGTCTCATGGAATTGTCTATCAAAGTTCCTGCGTTGACACCCCTCAACAAAATGGAGTGGCCGAGCGTAAGAATCGCCACTTACTTGAGG
>NW_010374063.1:0-241 GCF_000414095.1 Morus notabilis | reverse complement strand
ATAGCGTTTGATATCTTTGTGGTGCGATTCGGTTTGGTCATTTGACTCATATACAACGTGAGTATCTAACGACCAAACCGGATCACACGACAAAAATATCAACGCTATATATATATATATATATATCTTAACTGATGATGAAATCAGATGGGTAGTTTTTGGGGTGCAGAAGCTGACAAAGATAAGGGATTCATGGAAGGACATGAACGTGTTGATGAAAGAGTTCGTGGGAGGTTACCAC
>NW_010374062.1:0-241 GCF_000414095.1 Morus notabilis | reverse complement strand
CCGTTTTTTTTTTCCTTTTTTTTTTTTTTTTTTCCCTTTCTGTTGTTCTTTTGCTTCTTCGTTGGTTCCTCATCCATTTTGAAACTTCTTCTGTAACCACTTTCTTAATCAATGAAGTTTCTTATTAAAAAAAATAATAATAATAAAAAAAAAAAAACTTTGTAAACAGTTTTTTTTATTTTTTTATTTTTTTATTTTAATTATTAATACATAGTTTCCTTTTCCGGGGGGGGGGGGGGGG
>NW_010374061.1:0-241 GCF_000414095.1 Morus notabilis | reverse complement strand
ATTCCGCGCCATTAAAATTTGCGCCCCAAAATTATTTGCGACGACATTTGAGTTATTAGCGACGATATTTAGGTTATTAACGACGACATGGTTATTTTTTTAAACGGGGAGTAACTGCGACGACATGTCGTCGTAAATATTTTATTACTTGCGACGACATTTGTCGTCGCAAAAAATGTCGTCGTAAATGACTTTTTTTGTTGTAGTGGCTGCAATATCTATATCTATTTGGGATCACAAG
>NW_010374060.1:0-241 GCF_000414095.1 Morus notabilis | reverse complement strand
ATATACAATATTATAAAAATTAAACAATATAATATAAAATATTTTTTTTCAGGCTATTTAGGCGGGCTCAGGTTACCCGACCGGGCTCAGGCAACAAAATTAGGTCTGCAGTCTGTCCATAGGCCTTCTCGGACTCGAGCAGGTGGCCTAAAAATTTCAGGCTGATGGGTTCAGTCATCAAGCTCAAAATTGATTTTTCTCAGATGATTGTAGACAGTCCGTCTAAAATTTCAGCACTGCA
>NW_010374059.1:0-241 GCF_000414095.1 Morus notabilis | reverse complement strand
ATACTATGGTATTAAACCTCATTTTAACAGAAGTTTTCATAAAGAAAGTTTTCAAGAAAAATGCTTTCGTTTAAAGTACTTAGTGGATTATCGAGCAAATCATCCTGACGGGCACCTACGAGCCAATACGATAGGTCCTTAGAATTTCGAAGGATTGATGTGGGTCCAACACTTGCATTGATTTAAGAGACTCCGTTTGAGTTTAAATTTCAACGGCCTAAGAGTTAGAATGCCGTGAATA
>NW_010374058.1:0-241 GCF_000414095.1 Morus notabilis | reverse complement strand
TGTTCATAATTTAGCAAGTGATTAGATACTTTTGCATAGATGGCATTCTTAGGAATTAATATCACACTGAATGTGAGAGCTACATCAACTTTGCCACTGCGATTTTCACCATAATCAGAGAACGTGTACAGGATGATTTTACACCTTACAATCGTCTCTCTTCTCTCTAAGTCTCACTTATAAAAACGGCTGCCATAAAAGTCCCTTTATGCAGTACAAAATTTAAGGAAGACGACTAGAC
>NW_010374057.1:0-241 GCF_000414095.1 Morus notabilis | reverse complement strand
TATTTGTAGTTTATTTTTTGTTAATCCTGGATAAACTCCCTAATTGGAAACTATCGTTGACACAGTAGAAACAAAAAAAGTTCTAAGGGGCATGGAAATTGGAAGACCAAGGACTTCTAGAAACGTAGACCAATTTGGTACCTCTTCCTAATTGATTCCAGTCAATGACATTAACATTTAGTCTCATATATTTACCTTATCTGGGTTAGGTTGTGGTTGGGGCGGCTGGACGGATCCGTGT
>NW_010374056.1:0-241 GCF_000414095.1 Morus notabilis | reverse complement strand
GGGTATCATCAGCTCAAGATTAGAGAAGAAGACATTTCCAAGACGGCATTCAGAACTCGGTATGGACACTACGAATTCTCAGTGATGCCATTTGGACTAACAATTGCCCCAGCGACGTTCATGGACCTTATGAACAGAGTCTTCAGATCCTACTTAGATAAGTTTGTTATTGTTTTTATCGATGACATCATAATATACTCACGAGATCCACAGGAGCACGCAGAACATTTGAGGATCGCAC
>NW_010374055.1:0-241 GCF_000414095.1 Morus notabilis | reverse complement strand
GGATTAAAATCATGTGATTAAAATTATTTTTAATTTACGTATATTTTTTATGAAAAAAAATACTATAATAAATTATGAATCATAATTAAAATCATGATTTAAATCCCGCAACTAAACGTCTCTCATTTTGTAAAGTGAACAAGATATCGTTTATATATGTGGACCCCATCCTAGTAAATGCCTAAAGGAGAGATGACATCGTTAATTGGAGACAAAAGAAGGGGTAAAGCTGTGTATTGTG
>NW_010374054.1:0-241 GCF_000414095.1 Morus notabilis | reverse complement strand
TACATAGCGTCGGAAAATTAACTCTTAATTCTCAAAAAACTTCCCGACATTGTATGATGTAATTCCTAAAAAAATTTTTGACGCCTACATAGCGTCAAAAAATTATATTCTAAATCTTGTCGCAAATTTAACTCCCAAAACTTCCCGATGCCTACATAGCGTCAAAAAAATTAACTCTCAATTCTCAAAAAAGTTTCCGATGCTACATGGCATCGCAAACTTAATTCCTAAAAACTTCTCG
>NW_010374053.1:0-241 GCF_000414095.1 Morus notabilis | reverse complement strand
TATAATTACATGATTAATAGGAAAGTCAACTAAAAAATAGCTGAAAAAACTGATTACAAAAATAATTATATGAAGAATGTGCATAAAATACACGAAAAGGGTATAACGGGAATCAAAATGCCTATATTTTAAAAGAGTGACATTTCATCTTCTACTTTTCACACATCTTCTTAACCCGCCCCTCATTCTATTTGTTAATTATACCCACTCAAAATTTTAAAAAATCCCTACAATTAAATTG
>NW_010374052.1:0-241 GCF_000414095.1 Morus notabilis | reverse complement strand
AGATAAATATAATAAATATGATATTTATAAATAAATACAGTATTTACCGGTAAATACGGTATTTACCCGCCGTCGGAGTTAGTTACAGGAGATGGCCGCTGGTCGTCGGAGCTGGAGGCCGATCGCCGGCCACGGGCCATGGTAGACTTGACTAGAGGGAAAAGAAGAGAGAGACAATAAAGAGGCTTAAGGGTATTTTTAGAGTTTTAATAATATTTAAAACTTAAAATATCAAATTATA
>NW_010374051.1:0-241 GCF_000414095.1 Morus notabilis | reverse complement strand
TATTTTTACTGGTGAATTCAATCGTAGGGGTCAAATTTCATTATTTTTGTGGTGGTGTGCGTCTTATATTGAGTATGTATTTCATTCTTTTTGATAATGAAACTTTATTTTATATATATATATATATAAAGAATTTATGGGCAATTTTACTTGTCTAAACAGGAATTTCTCCTCACCAGACTCAGAATATGGGTCCCATTTGGTGGGCTCACGCGATCCCACCTGATACGACCCACGCATT
>NW_010374050.1:0-241 GCF_000414095.1 Morus notabilis | reverse complement strand
GGGCGATGATCTTGCTCGGCGCATTACTGATGCCGGTCAGCATGATCAACAGAATGTCGTGATTCAGGCTCGGGTCTTCCTTGATTTTGGCTGCCAGTTGCATGCCAGTCATGCCCGGCATGTTCTGGTCGAGCAGCACCACATCAAAGTAATCGCGCAAGTGCGCCTTGGTGCGCAACAGGGCCAGCGCTTCCTTGCCGGAGGGCACGGCACTCACGTTCAAGCCCCACGAGGTGCACTG
>NW_010374049.1:0-240 GCF_000414095.1 Morus notabilis | reverse complement strand
TAATATAGCTTCAATTTCAAATATGGTTTCAGTCAGTAAGAAATGAGCAGCCGAGCGAGCCGGACGCTCTACGTTGGCAATCTTCCTGGGGATATTCGTCTGAGAGAAGTTGAAGATTTGTTTTTCAAGGTTTGTCTTAATTACTTTATGTTTAACGTTCAAAGTTGTTGGTTTTATTTTATTATATTTTATTTTTTGATGGGGTTTAACGTTCAAAGTTTATATCTTTGTAGTATTATA
>NW_010374048.1:0-240 GCF_000414095.1 Morus notabilis | reverse complement strand
CCGCAAACCCAACCCAACCCGGAAAAGACAACTTTTACCATTAATTTTTATTTTTTGGCCCACTAAATGTCTGACTCGAGGTGTTTGGGACGATTTGTGGGCTGGGCCTATAATATCCTGCATACCCCAACTCAACCCGCACAAACATGCCTCGGCCTTGTCCTCTAAGTTCTAAGTTCTAACCCTCGGCTCTACTCTCTCTCGTCTAGCAACGCTCCTCTCCACACGCAGACATAGACT
>NW_010374047.1:0-240 GCF_000414095.1 Morus notabilis | reverse complement strand
AATTATTTTATAACATTGTTTTATCTACTATAACAAAAATAAAAATAAAAATTATTATTGACATAGGGTTATTTAGAAATTTAATACGTGTTAATAAATCAGATTTTAGATTAGGGATTAAGTTTAGTACAACTTCTCATATTTAATTTTTTTTACATCTATTTATTTAAATAATGAACTAATTATGGCACTTTTTTTTAAAAAATGTTTAGAGATTAGATTTGGTAGATAAAATATAGT
>NW_010374046.1:0-240 GCF_000414095.1 Morus notabilis | reverse complement strand
AAAAAAAAACACATTCAATAAAATATTCTAATATTCAATTCAATCGTTTTACACAAATTTCTTAATTAACTCTTAATCCCTAAAATTTGACACACAAAAAAGAACAGAATGGATAAAATGATGTACATTGTAATTGCTTTAAAAGTTGAAGGCGCAAATTACTAAAATTTAAAATTTAGGAAAGCATGTTATCAAAATTCTTATAAGATCAGGGGATGTTGTCGTTTGCCCGCTTTTTTA
>NW_010374045.1:0-240 GCF_000414095.1 Morus notabilis | reverse complement strand
AAAAAAAAACACATTCAATAAAATATTCTAATATTCAATTCAATCGTTTAACACAAATTTCTTAATTAACTCTTAATCCCTAAAATTTGACACACAAAAAAGAACAAAATGGATAAAATGATGTACATTGTAATTGCTTTAAAAGTTGAAGGCGCAAATTACTAAAATTTAAAATTTAGGAAAGCATGTTCTCAAAATTCTTATAAGATCAGGGGATGTTGTCGTTTGCCCGCTTTTTTA
>NW_010374044.1:0-240 GCF_000414095.1 Morus notabilis | reverse complement strand
TCGTACATTTGCAGGCTTTGCTAGTAACTCGGTTGCAAGTATTCTTCTATGTGTGGGTCCGTACATGTCGTAGAAGATCTTGCTGAGCGTGAGCCAGATGACGAGCATCCCCTCAATAAACCCTTTGCGGGAGTGTGCGGCACACTCTCATCTTATGTCCTCTATAGATTTCGAGAACCTGCTCGATAATACCTTCCTCGTTAACCGCTTATGTTGCGGATGATCTAAAAGTAGCATATT
>NW_010374043.1:0-240 GCF_000414095.1 Morus notabilis | reverse complement strand
TTAGGTAGCTAATGATAAGCCAGCATAGACGATAGCGTTACAGGGAATTTCCGGGAGAGGCTTAATGGGACCCGCCAGGCGGAAATCCCATACGTTCAGGCATCCCGTGCAGGCACCAGCTTCTTCTCGAACACCGACACACCGTCCAGATCGCGCAGCGTCACGGTCATTTCCGCACTCTGCCCGTCAATGTTCACTTCGCCAAAAAACTGAAACCCGGCGAACGGTGACGTGTTCTGT
>NW_010374042.1:711918-749715 GCF_000414095.1 Morus notabilis | reverse complement strand
AACTCAGGAAAAAGAATTAAAAATTTTAAGAACATAAATTCAGATTTTTTTTAAAAAATCTAACACTTATCAGAATAGATTGATCTAATCATATGAATATTATACTCATCTCTTTTGAATACAACTTGTCGAATTTGAAATTATCAAACTGATTCTACCTCACATTGGATCTTGAGCTGCCATCTTACAAACACACTAGATCCCGACTTATCGACATCCATTTTCTCACACCACACCATCCGGTCTATTTTCACCCTCTTTTTTGGCCTTTGGCGTTTTAGCTCATACACAGCCTCGTTAACTTCGCTGATTCGAGTTTAGAATTAGAGTTGAGATGTGATTTTATGTGAGAGCTTTTTACTGTAGCAAAAAAGTTAAATGTGATTGTTTGTGAGAGCTTTTTACTGTAGAAAAACTCGAATTCTAAACTCGAATCAGCGAAGTGAACAGAGCCTAAACATGTCATCCAGCTAATAAAAAACGAGAGAAAGATCATAGATCATTCTTTGTTTTTAACTTTCTAATTTTTAGTTTTAAAAAATTTTGTTTGATTTTAAATGATTAATGGTTAGCATAATATTCAAATGAATTATAAAAATAACTCAGGACATTTTTGATAATTTTTTTTTATACAATCTAAGTACTCGAATGATTCAAGTTTAAGATCTCTACCTTTAACCCACCAATTCCTTGCGAACTGGACTAGCACTAACCGGCACATTTGGTATTTCAGAAACTTTAACAAGTTGAATGGTTATTTTTCAACTCTTTTAAAGCTCTGTAGAATATTTTTTATAGATTTATCAAGACATATAAGGACAAGCGTGTTATTCACTTAAAAGTTAAAACCGGAGTAATTTTTTAGATGTTTTATCGCTCGGAAACGAGAAATGAAATGAGAAGTTTGGCTCGCTTAACTGGCTGCGGCTCGGCTTCAATTACCAAATTGGGCGTTAGATTTTCCTTTTGGAGATAGATATAGAGATCGAATGAAAATATAATATTATTTTGTACACGCATATGTTAGAGCGAGAGAATTTTGGCTTGGTGGCTTCGCGCTCTTCGTGAAGAAGAGATCAACATCTCTATTTTTTTTGTTTTTTGTTGATAAAAAGAAGAGATCAACATTGATCACGACGACAAGTGAGAAGGGCAGTGGCCTTTCTTCTTAGCAAACACACTTTGTTTCTAAATAAATTACCAATTATGCCACTGCTGTGGGTCCCCGTTCAGTAATATTCTTTCTTTTTTTAATCAGAAAATCTCAACCGTAGATGTACAGACTTGATGGTTGTTGATTGGGTGACAAGAAAGTAGCAGAGCACGGCTCAAACTTAGCGACCAAGATACTAAAAAGAGTTGACTGATTAAGAGAAAAGACGAAATAGAATTCAGTATTCTTTTTTTTTTTTTTTTTATCACTTCATTACTCAAATTACTACCGTATTTTTTTCATATAACTTTAAATTTAATTTTTTATTATAATATTTTTTTTTACATCCACAATTTAAATCATTACTTAATGAACACACCCTTATTATTATTATTATTATTTTTAAATCTTGAGGAGTGGACCAGTCAACGGCTATGATTAAAAAGGGACCACTGTTTTGAGTTTAGCTATAAAACTGTGGGCCCAGATGCGATGCTTTATGACTGGATGACTCATCACAATAAGAGAGTCTCCACGTGTGAAAGTATAGTCACGGGAAATGGACCCACGCATGCAGTGGTGCCACGTCAGATGCATTTGCATGTTTTGGGAGAAAATATATTGCTTTTCCTCATTCGTTTCGCTAATTCGAGTTTAAAATTTGAGTTGAGATGTGATTGTATATGAGAGCTTTTTACTGTGACAAAAAAGTTAAATGTGATTATTTGTGAGAGTTTTTTACTGTAACAAAACTCGAATTCTAAACTCGAATCAGCGAAACGAACAAGGCCCGGTGTGGGCAAGACGTATTCAAAATTCAAAAATAATAACAAAAGGTAACTCTAGTTTTGAATTACAATTTTGCTCCACGTCAACTAAAAGCAATTAAATATTAAATTTATCATATATTATATTTAATAACAAATTTACCACTAATTATAAAATTTAAAAAATTTAATACAATAAATATAATTATATTAAAGAGTATTTATTTACACTCAAAAATAAAATTTACAATTGTAACATGAATTGCTCTTAGATTGGTAGGCGTCTCGTTGAAAATTGAAGGTATTTTACATTTCGTTAATTGAAAGCTTTTTATATTTCTTTCTACATTACGTGTCATGCTTTTTTCACTTTTGTTTATTTTTAGGACCGGCTTCTCTGTACTTTTTACAATAAAATGCTCTACTTTCACTCGCTACTCTTTTTGTTTCCCCTTCTAACGAGATTTTTTTTCGAGGGGAGGGGGTGAAATCTTGAGACAAAGCAATTACTCTTTTTTTTTTTTTTTGTATTGCATTACTTAAATCCGCATACACGTGGCAACAGAGCAGAGTGGTCTTATCGCCAATTCATTTAGCAAATAAAAACACTCAATATCCCCACTCTATTAATATGCCTATGTTGATAAAGTACGAGACATGTTTTCCCGTCACGAATTTAGGGTACTCGTGTTGCTCCACTTACTTATTGCATTATTTTCATTGTAAAATAAATAAATAATCAATAAAACTATACAAAACATTAAGTTAAAAATAAAAGAAAAGTAGTTTTAGATTTTCTTATATATTAAGTAATACATTATACTCAAAATTATATATTATAGCATATTATACATAATATATTAACTTAAAAATATGATATAATTAAATGGGGCGGGTAAAAGGGGGAATAGGATCGAGGACTTTTAAATCCATTTTAGCCATGCGATCTCCTGACGGGTTAAAATTTTAACGCGTTTATAACCCGAATCCGCTTAAAATAAATTTTTTCTACCCCGTTTAATGTGATTCCCCGCATATTAATGAGTTAACAGATAAAATTATCATCTTTAGGCATAAGCTACAACTCATGTTTAACATTTGTGTTTATTCTTTTTTCATTCTTTTCCTATAATGAACTTGACTTCAAGATCAGGTTTTTTGTTAACTAATTTCTCATTAGTTTTCGCTATAGAATTTTTCATTTTATAATATCATAGTTGAGTGTCACATGCTACACACGTGATGAGTAATTTTGTAACTTTTATATACGTGTTAAGTTTTGATTACGGTGTTATTAATTTCTTAATTTATTTAACAATAGATATTTTATTTGGTTCTTGACATACAGTTAACACTAATATATTCATATGAATCACTTTTAAAGTTAACACTAATATATTTATATGAATCACTTTTAAAATAACAAGAATTACATGAGAAAAAATTAGGTAGGGATATATTTAAAATATATATTTTTTAATAGAATAGTCGAGGAAAAAAATATTTAAAAGAAATGCATAAAAAAGAATTAAACTTTAGAAGAGCTTTTGAACAAAAATAAAGAAATAAAAAATAAGTAGAGATACATATAAAATAAATTACTTTAATACGAGCAAGGAAAGGGAAAAAAACAATTTAAAATTACCTCAATATGAACAAATTAGTAAAGTTGAAAGGAGCAAGTGAGAAAAAAAAAAGTTAAAAAACATATAAGAATTTAATTATAGAAGAACCTTTGGCAAAATGAGAACCAAAGTAGAAGTAGAGAAAGTTATTTCAATAGGAGCAAAGCATTGAAGAAACAGTATTCTAAAAAATTACGCTGTAAAAATAGAGAAATTTTTGGCGAAAAGAGAAAAAAAAGATGAAAAAGAAAAATGAATTTAGACATTTTAAAATACAAAATAAGAAAAGAAAAGGAGGGATGAGGCGAAGAAAAGAAACAAAGGGTTGTTCTTTTGCAACAAAATTCAGAAAAAGTTTAAACTCAAGTTACAATTTTATTCAAGTTCACGTTCTTTTAAGTTTTAACTTTATTCAACTTTACTCAACTTTATTCAAGTTACAACTTCAACTCAAATTATAACTCAAATTCAACTCAAAAACTACACTCAAGTTACTCTCTAAAAGAAGAACCCTAAAATATCAAATGACAAAAGCAATAAAGGATGAAAAAAAAAAAACAGAAGGAAACAAACGAAACAGTGGAGGACGAAGAAGAGGAAATGAAAGCATGGATAATAGGACATCGAACTCACTATCTATTTCCCTGCTATATGTAAGATAAGACAAGATAAGATGTAAGATAAAGTGCATGTAATGGGTAAAACATATTTTAATGAGAACCAGTTAAATACAAAACTAATTACAGAAAAAAAAAACGTCCCATCACAATTGCGGAGTGTTAAGAGAGAGAACGGGAATGAGTGAGAGAGAAAGTTTAGGTGTTGGCCGGAGTTCTTGCACGGCTTTTGGATGCGTTGGACCTCCGCCTTAAAAATTAATCCCTAAACTTATCTCGTCAAGGGCTTCCCATCACAATTGTGGAGTGTTAAGAGAGAGAACGGGAATGAGTGAGAGAGAAAGTTTAGGTGTTGGCCGGAGTTCTGGCACGACTTTTGGGTGCGTTGGACATCCACCTTAAAAATTAATTCTTAAACTTATCTCGTCAAGGGCTTTTCTATGATAGTAGCAGTGTTTTGTGGGGTGACTTGATTATGCCGGATTTAACTTCGGGTGGAGATTATAAACGGGACATTAAGGAGGCATTTTTTTGGCGGCGGGTTTCTTTTGGCAAGGCTAGTGTCGTCTATGGAGATGGGCGCCATTGGCGCATGCGGATTCCTCACTGCGTTTCGATATCCGGCTACGTCGCTTGCCTCTCAAAGCCTTCTTTCTTCCCTCATGATCCTCTCGCCGACCGTGCCATCATCGAATGCTTGTGATAATGAGTCTTTGGGCTTTGTTTTAATTTTTGAGTATGTTTTAGTTTGTAACAGTAGTGTGGCGACATTGTTTTCTCCATACTTTAAATGTTGTTTTGTAATAGCAGAGGTAGTTTTCCCACCTTCTGGCTTGATTTGTGTGTCTCATCCGTTCAAGGTGTTTCTTGATGGTGTGGGAGTTAAGGTCTGGTTAGAGGTTTCTCTATACCGTATTGCTTATGTCCCTGCGAATTGGAGATTAGTTTCGATTGACTAGTTTAATCTATCTATTGTTTTGATCTTTTTTAATGAGCTTTGGTCATGCTCGATTTTTATGTGTCGATCGAACTTTTCCCCATTGAGTGTCGGCATTTGTATTTGGCCTTATGCTATCATTATTTTACTGGTGGATCTAGTCGTTTGGGTCGAATTTCATTGCATTGGGGGCCATGTGCGACTTTATTTTGAATTTGTAATTCATTCTTTGTGGTAACGAAATTTTTCCCTTTATCAAAAAAAAAAATAATAATAATAATTACAAAAATATATGGCAAGAAAATGATGCGTATGTAGGGGCACATTTGTTGAAAAAATAAATTAGTGGAGCAACTGGGAAAACAATGAATGTATGAAGAGCATATCTAAAAAATATTTTATGGGTTGTAAAAAATTATTCATGTATGGACATACTTAACAAAAATTATTAAAGTGGATATAAATGAAAAAGAAAAAGTATATTACTATATTGCAGTATAAAGTATGAAAGTTTTTAGAGAGAAGAAAAAAAAGAAGATGAATAAAAAAAAAGTTAAAGCACTACAAGACAAAATAATTTAGATAAAATAAATGGACAAAATAATTTAGATAAAATAAATGGAATAACACAAAAGGAGACCTCGAAATAGATAGATAATAGATAATAGACAGAATTATATAATTATGCCGATATTCTGTTTTGTGGTTACAAGTTATGAAATAAAAAGCTAATTCCTTGGGATTCACTAGTAAAGATGTTTGAGAAATTAATTTTAGGACATTTTTAAGCTAAGTAAAAGTAGTACATCCAATTATTTTGGTATTGTCCAAATCTTGTGTTGCCTTCTAAGTTAGGGTTAATGTTAAAAATTGGTATGTTGCTACAAGACTAACTTCTGATTCCATTGCCTACTCTTCTAATTAAAAAAACAAAAACAAAACAAAAAAAAGCAAAGCAAAACAAAAGTGACTCATTTTTCTTTTTTTTTCTTTTAAAAAAAAAAAAAAACAAAGTGACTAAAAAAGGGGTCTTGGAATTAGTTCATATGCAATTTTCGATTCGATAGGAAACTTAAAATTGTGTATTTGTGTTTGAAATTGGCCGTAAGCAGTTTCAAGGCTTTCATAAGTGAGTCAAATGCAAATTCACGCTTGATGTCCTTGCTTGGGTAGAGAAAATTCACCAATCTCATCATAATCGTCACATGTGTACCAAATTTTAGGATTAATATGCAAACTTCCGAAGTTGAGTTCTTTAGCAGTACTCCCCTTTTTTATGGCTTATAATTCTTGCGCACATTAGAGTTTGTTGATCAGTGCTAATTACTATCCTAACTTTATCTAACTACAATTGATGAAACCATCTTGAATAGATTAGTTGGCCTTATCCACCACTATAAAAATGAAATAATTTTTCTTTTTGAATGCCCTTAGAGGCTCGAACATTGAACTCATCCTCGGCGTTCCAAACGGGGAACTCCAAAGCAACCCCTCAAATGCAAATTCATGGGGGCTAAGAAACATGTTGCAATTCTGGCAAAAAGTACTCGTAGAGCAAGGAAGGAAGAACATGAAGACAACTAAATCGTATTGAAGTCTCAACATCTATAATTAGTATTTCTAGCGTCGAAGGTAATCTCTGAGGTTAGCATTTTGCAGTCTTTGCATCGTGAATACTGAACTGAGTATATATATATATATATATATATATATGGATGTCTCTCTGTTTTGGCATATATACCTCTTTCTTTGCACATGATTCTGGAGAATTCTACCATGTAAATGCTAATGACACTTTAAGCATCATTTCAAAGAACTAATATATGTTAAGTAGGAAAATGATTTGTCATTAACAAGGTCGAAATTCTTTCAAATTTAACAGAAAATTAGATTATTCTTCAAGTGTGCCAAAAGTACATCCAAATATGACACCAAGAGTTTTTTCAAAGACTCAGTGACATGTAAAACTAACATATAAGGCAAAAAAAAAAAATGTTCAATAATATTGTCTTGCTCTCAAATGGCACAAAACAAATCACTTCGACATTTATAGCACATGAATGTACTTTGTCCATCACGCTTTAATGAACAGCACTAGTGCTTCATCACTCCACATGCACAATGCAGTAAATCCTCTCCGTCGTCTCCATTTGCTTTACAAGACACAATTTTATATATTATAAGCTTTTATAGTCTTACACTTTTCCAAGATGGACAAAATGTTATTGATACATTTGGAAAATATTAACACATTTAAACTATCGCACCAACATTTAGTGTTTGAAGGCTTCTCCACCTCTTAAGAAGGAAAACAACAGAATTAGGATAATAACAATGATAAGAGTGACAAATTGAGCTAATATTTATAACTTATAGAAGACAGAGAAAGTTCAAAACTGATGTGGGGCTCAGATAAAGAGCCAATAACTCTAACATAAGTTCACCGTGTTCATGTTCTTCAGGAGACAACACTTTGCAATGATTGAATTAAGTCCTCTCCAAATATAACAACACTTTGGAAATTGGGCACTTTGAGCTGTTTCAATTAAAATGATTCAGAAGGACAAATTTCACGGTCAGTTAAATGAATCTCTTGAAAGATGTATAATTGTAGTTAAACAATGAGCAAAGCAACTTTGCACTCCATTTCATCAATAAGAGCTTTAACATGTCATTTTAATAATCCCAAATTAAAAAATATTTGTAAGTTTTTATAATTTTAGAAGCTTACTTTTGTTTTGGGTGTATATAATGGAATTTCTTTGTTATCTCTATTCTATCTGTAGACACAGGCCACAAGCCAGAACCACATAATCCTCCACTTTAATTTTATTTTTACATTGAACCACACGTCTACAAGTGCTTCCGGTTACAGGAGATTTTAGAGGAACTAAGATGAACTGATGAAGTACATTGTTCAAGTTAATCAAGGCTTCAATTTCACTTTTGGATGTCAATCAAAATATTGAGATTCGGGCCAGCAACTTTAAGGATTTTTTCGTTCACCTGTCGTGTATCAAAAAGCTAGTTATTCAAAGTCACACCAATACTTCTGTTAGAAATTAATCCAACACCAATCTTAGAAAATCGAATCAAACGAGAAAAATTCAGAACCAAGAACACGAGAATTTGATCTGGGAGTTCGGCCAAATATGCCTACGTCTCCGCGAACTCTCCAGAGGAATTCGATTTTGCACTAATCGATTAACAGTTCAATTACAACAGAATTTGCAAGAGGAGAAATTCCCAGAAACCTAGACCTCTTTCCCGAGAAACCCAAGCGAGAAAATTACTGAGAAAATTAACCTCTCTTCTCTCTCTCTCTCTCACTCTAAAACCCGTTTCTCTCTCTAAAGGCTATTCTCTCTCGCTCCCTTCGATCTTTAATTCACTAGATCAGAATTCTGTTACAACTGTTAATTACACTCCAGGCTTATATATATAATCAGCTTAGGGTTGAAGAAAGATGACCGTTAGAGGCGGTCCAATCAAAACAATCCAGTTGTATCAGAATCCACGTCAGCCATCTCTTCTTGATTAAATTCAGATGCCGCCGTTTCCTTTAGAACAGCTTTAAACGACTTGTCGCTCCTTTTATCTTCAACCCTGTAGCACTTATTTCCAGAAATAATCTCAATCATAATTTTGCTTTCTGAATTATATGCGAATTGACGCAACAACTTCACTTTAAACCAGTTTCTATAGTTCTTTTTCTCATGTTTCTCTAGTTATTTTCTTTTTCTAATGGATCTGATATAGCCAAGTGTAAATGTATGAATTTGGCAAAATTTAGCAATTTACATTGACCTCAACGCTAGATAGATAGTTTGGTAATGTTTTTAAAATAATTTTGTTTTCGGTAAAAACTGAAAATGAAATTGTTTTAAAAATTATTCTATAATTGATTTTAAAATTGCATTTGGTGGTCTTATAAGAGATTAATTTGAGTATGATAAAAAAATGAAATCGTGTTTGGTTATATTTATGTTTGTTTTGAGCACATGTAATTAATAATCTTAAATTAATATATTAAATAATTAATAAATGATAATTATTTAACAAATAAAAATTAATATATTAATAATATAAGAGTACATTAGTAATTAAACTATGTATATAATAAATTAATATGCTAAATAATTAAAAAATAGTAATTAGTAATTAATTATAAATAATTACTATGTTAGTAATGTACTCATATTTATTAGATTATAATTAATTATTAGTGTATTAAGAAAAATAATTAGTATATACATAATGTATTAATATTCAGTTTGCTACTTAAATTATTAACTTTCTAAATAATTAAAAATAGTAATTAGTAATTAATTATAAGTAATTACTATGTTAGTAATGCACTCATATTTATTAGATTATACGTAATTAATTAGTGTATTAAAAAAATAAATAGTATGTACATAATTTATTAATATTGGTAATTATTCTTTTTATAATGATTAATTACTAATTATCAATTAGTAATTATTATTAATTAATATATTACATATTGATAATTATAATTTGATATTAATTATTAATTGATTGATTACTATTTATTTTTATTTACTAACTATCTACTAATTAATCGATTATAATTAACAAAATATATGATCGATATATTAATTATTTATTTAATAACCTATTATTACTTTTTTTATTGTTAATATGTTATATAATTAATTTTTGAATTTTAATCTTTAACTAAATAAATAATTACTATATCATTTATTATTTTATTAATAAAATTAAAAGCTTAATAGTAATAAATTAATATTTAATTAATAATTAAGTAATTACTATCTATTTATTAGTTATTAAGTATATCTATGTATTAATTATTAATTAATATATAATATAATTAGTAATTAATTATTAACTATTTAATATAACTTTGTTAATAAGTATAAGAAAATAAAAATGGAAAAGGAAAAATAACTTTCAATCATTTTCTACTTTCTTCATAAAAATCATTCTCATTGTTTTTATTTTTGTTTCCGTTTTCAAAACTTTTATTAAACAAATGTGATTTGTATACTATTTTCGTTTATGTGTCTCAAAAGATGCGCGGAAATGTTTTTGAAAATAATTCCAAACACACCCGATGTTTCTAGAAAACCAGATTTGAACTTTTTCATCATAGTTCCTAATTTACGTGCATTGGAAATAATTGTCAGAACTTTATTGTGATTTATTATTTCTGTAGTAGTTAAAGTTACGTGATTTCACATGTTTGAGGCTCTGTGGCTTTGCATAGGTTTGAACAATGTTGTGTATTTTCAATTAAGAGATAATTTTAATTTGGTAACTTGTGTTATAGTGAAATTATGATTTATTAAAATTTGCGCATGAGGCCATCATAGTGGGCCAGAGAACTCATCTAGTGCTAGGAGTGGGCGTAGCCAGAATGCTCTATCACAACACAACAGAGTGATAGGAGCTAATCATGGTAGCGATGAGGAAGATAGGATTGGGACATCCGAGTCTCAAGATTACACCACTAATACTATTGATGGGATGGAGAACCCAACCGGGCCATATACTTGGATATAGCACATGGATATTGGGAATTCATGGAGCTACTCAAGCACAAATGTCCCAAGCTTTTTCTTTGACATTGACTGGACTGGCGCATCAATAATTTCAACAACTCGAGCCAAGATTAATTAGTTTGCTCAATCAATTGAAGAATCAATTTGTAGAGCATTTTGTAAGACTCGCAAGAAGGACAAGCTCTACTTATACTTTTTAGTGTTAATCACACGGAAGGTCTTTGAGGTTTACCTATAATCATACTTTAACTCTTAATTTTTAAAACGTCTAAAACTTAACACTTATCTATTAGTTTGTTTCAGTTTTAGAACTTTTATCAATTGGATATGAAAAATAAGGCATAATATGAATGATGCTTAGTAAAGTCTTATTTTCCATCAGCATTATGTCCATATTCAGTATTCTTTCAGTAGAGTGTTTATTTTTCGTTAGCATCACATCCATTTCATTGTCATATTTTTAACTCCCAATGACCAAAAGAACTAAAACTGAAACAACTGATAGATCGTAATTAAGTTTGGGACGTTTAAAAGTTAAGGCTTAAAGTGAGATTGAGAATTAATAAAGCTTAGAGACCATTTATTATAAGATTAACCTATTTTAATGAAAAAATGAAAGGAATAAATTGACAAATTTAACAATCTATATTCAATATATTTTGTTTTTCAAAATTAATATCCCTTTTCCTTTTATGATATTAAAATAAATATCTAGATACACTAGGGTTCTCCTATCATTTCCATTTTTGTCAATTTAGACCCACACAAGTCATAGTTTACCAGTGATCAAGGTCCCGTTCACTTCACCAATTCGAGTTTAGAATTCGAGTTTTGCTATAGTAAAAAGTTCTCACAAACAATCACATCTAACTTTTTTGCTACAGTAAAAAGCTCTCACATAAAATCACATCTCAACTCGAATTACAAACTCGAATCAGCGAAGTGAACGGAAGACTTTCAAAATTCACAAAACCCCAAATACTTTTCCCCCCAATTTTTTTTTTTTTTTTTTTTTTTTTTTTTTTCTCCCTTCTGCTCAACTGACAACAATTCTTCTGAAATCTACCGCATTACCGATCTGACCCTAAGCTTTCCTGTTGTAAATGTTCAGGAGGTAGCCCCTGATTTGGTTGCCACATTACCAATATGTTTTGGGTTTGTCTACAGCAACTCTTTCCGCGTTTACAAAATCTGCTACGATGGTAAAAGGAATTAAATTTTAAGGCATGGCAAGCTGTACGTTTTTGGAAAACATGGGGGTTATTTCTTGTATCTATCAATCTCTAGATCTACATCTATCTATGTAATAAAAGGGTGAAATATTTTTAGGTGTGTCAGCTACAAATGGTGTTGAATCTCGTTTGGTTCACGGTGATGAAAAAGAAAAACTGTTCTGATACTCTTTTTTTATTTTTTTATTTTTTTAAAGAAAATAGAAAAATGCTCCAGAGGTCCCCTTTGGTTTTGCTTTCGAACTAAAGTGTTCTTCATGTTTTCTTATAAAGTTTTTTTTTTTTTTTTTAAAAGAAAAATGATTCCTAAATAGTGTTTGTTCATATGTAGTTTCGAAAATGAATCATATTATAGGAGTACAATTATTAAACTTGAAAACGGTTTTTTTTTTTTTTTTTTCTCTGTAAAGACTAGTAAAGAGGGGCACGTGCTTTGTTATTTTTAAATTATATGTTGTACATAAGTTGTAGGTTTTTTTTTTTTTTTTTTTTTTTTTTCATTGAACATAAGTTGTAGGTTGTACTATATATCCTGTTTATACATATAGGAGTACAATTAAAAAAAATTAAATGGGAAGTTCGAAAATAGGTAAATTAAGGCTCCTTTACTTCGCGATTTTAAACTGTGCAGATTTAAACTTTTATGTGAGTTTTTTTATGGTTTAAACTAATTTTTTATAGTGTAAAATCTAAACAAGAAATAATGTTTAAACTTTGGTTACATTATTAGAACTACGGATTTTTAAAAATATGCGAGAGAAAATAATTAGTGGGAACTTTTGAGTTTGGTTTTGAATAGTTTAAATGGGTTAGAACCTTCAAAACTTTAAGGGGGTAAAGTTGAGTTCAACTTTTAATTTTAAGTTAAACTCAACTTAAAATTAAAAAAATATATGAAAAAAAAAGTATATATATATATATAATAATAAAAAAATATATGAGCTATAGTTTGTTTTCAAAGTTAATTTTGAAATTTGTAACAAAAAACACTGTAACTGAATCAATTGAATTGGGTTCAAATCTCTCTACCAAACATGTTATAAATTTGTAGTTTTTTATTCTTGTGACGTTTGGTGTTTTTACTTGCATACATGTTTTTATTCATTCTCTATTTTATACCGTGAAAAAAAAAAAGAATAGAGAAAAAAAGACTCTGGAGGAAAAGTTTTACAGTAGAAAAAAATATCAGGGCTTTTTTAAACAGGAAATATATTGTAATTATCCCATTATTTTTTAATTCATCCAACTTTGAAAAACAAAATTTTGCACAAATATACAAATACAATATATATATATATTCATTAGATTTCTTTTTTTGAGGAGGTCACTAATTAATATTTCTCATTCACTTATTTGATGTAACAATGAGCACCTAGTACTAAAATGAATTGCGAACATTTTTTTCCTCTTTTCTTTCTCTTTCTGAAAAACATTATAAAAGAGAAACTCTCACTGCCCTTTTAAATTTGTTCACTTTATTTTTTATACCTTTTACCTCTAATTTTTCAGTGCCTTTGTAAATACAATGCTACTAAAAAAGAAAAAGAAAAAGAAAAATCTACGGGCACTCCAAAAATTATGTATAAACTTCTTCTCTTTATTCAAAAGATGAAGAGTAAATTTATACGAACTATTTACAATTGTTTATACATATACATACATTTTTTTTGTAATTTTTCACAGAATTTAAAACTTTGTTCAAATAATTAATAATTGATAATTAATATTCACATTATTTCAACTAAATACTACAAGTTTAATTTAGGGCTGTTCATGGGTTGGGTTGGTGCAGGGTAGGATTTTTTTCCCCGCCCCAAAGGGTGCGGGTTGCACATATTTTGCCCCAACAATGTTAGAAAAATTTCACAACCCAACGATGTTCGGGTTGGGTTGGGGCGGTGCGGGGTGGGTTGGGTGGTCGGTTTCAACATTTAAAAAATCAAAGACTTAAAGTTCAATATAATATTCAAACTTCATCATTAAATAGAAATAGCAACCATGTTTATCAGTCCATCTAACATCAAACATGAAGCAAAATAGTCCATCCAACATCAAATACAAAGCAAACATAAATTAGTCTACACTTATAAATTAGTCTTAACATAAAACAAATAGCTTAAGCAAAGCAAACATAGAGGTTTAAATCTTAATTCAAATCCATCCAAAGCAAGCATTGCAACATCAACCATCTTTATCAATCCACACTCATAGGCTCCTCAATGGTTGTAGTAGGACATGAAGTTGAGTTATCTACAAGAGAAATGAAAATAACTTAAGTAATAATTTAGATAGTTTAGAGTTCATATAATAAAATAGATTAAGATACATACAAATTATTGTCTTACCTAGATTTTCATAAGTCTCCAAGTCATCCAAATAGTCTCTTACTTGCATAGAATCATGTGTAGACTTCAACCAATTTTGAGTACAAACAAGAGCCTCTACCATCTTAGGATTCAAAGAACTCCTAAATGGATCTAGAATGCGACCACCAGTACTAAAAGCTGACTCTGAAGCAACTGTGGAGACTTGGACAGCAAGTACGTCACGGGCAATTTGAGACAAAACCTTAAACTTCTTACTATTATCTTTCCACCATTCTAAAATATCAAAATTAGGGGTTAAAGGGTTCACATTCTCATCAGCTAGATACCTATCCAGGTCATTTTTCTCCATATAACCCCCCTCATTGCTTCAAGAATTGACTTAACAACTCATTGACCGCTTGAACAGGTCGTTCTTTGGGAGTATTTGCTGCCATTTCTCTATTTTTTTCATTATCAACCCCTTTACCATAAAAGGACATCAAACTAGACAATGTGTCATCCACTTTTTTGCATAACTTAGAGGCTGTGGTAGCATCATAAACCATGCTAAAATAGTACCGAAGATAGTCTCTTTTATATCTAGGGTCAAGTACAACAGCAATAAACAATATATAGTTAATATTTTCCCCATTGCCCCAATATTTTTCAAACTTCCTTCTCATCCCGAAAGCCATGGTCGACAACAAGCAATCACGACTTTCACACAGCTCACTCAACTGTCTTTGAATGGAACAAATCTCATGGAAAAAAGTGTTGGAAGTGACATGTTGTGATGCACTAAATTTCAAAGTGACTTCATAAAAAGTCTTAAGAAATTGAACAAAAACCTTAGCATTTGCCCAATCTTCCTCCATTGGTGGTCCCACTTTTCTCTTCCCACCATCTTCTTCCAAAAAGTATCCTAAGAACTTTTCATCCTCCTCTTCATATCTATCAAAAGCCTTTTGGAACTTAATAGCAACATCTAACATCATGTATGTTGAGTTCCACCTAGTTGGGACATCTAAAACCAACGAACCTTTATATTTAACTTTCTCTTGCTTCACACAATCTTTGAACTTTTGTAACCTTGTAGGAGAAGATTTGACATACTTAACAGCATTTTGAATTGCTGTTATTGAGCTATGCATCTCCTTTAGTCCTTCATTTACAATGAGGTTAACAATGTGAGCAACACAATGCTGATGGAGAAATTCACCGTCCAAAACAGCGCCCTTCCACCCATTCACCCTCCGTTTGAAATAACTCAAGGCTGAATCATTGGCAGCAGCATTATCTACTGTCACTGTGAACACCTTTTCAAGCCCCCATCCATGCATACATTGCTCAATCAACCTCCCAATGGTTTCCCCTTTTCCATTTGGCATGGTACAAAAGTTGATAATTCTCTTTTGAAGCTTCCAATCAGAATCAATGTAGTGGGCAGTTAGACACATATAGTGTATGTTTTGCAAAGAAGTCCAACCATCAATTGTAAAGGACACCCTCTTACAATCCTTGCATAAAGAAACTTTTAATTAAGCCTTTTCCTCACTAAACAATTGCAAAACATCTCTAGCAACTGTTATTCTTGAGGAAGGAATAAATTTGGGCTGCATCACTTGGCAAAAATGTTTAAACCCATCCCCTTCTACACTCCTAAACGGCAGCTCATCCATGATCACCATCTTAGCTAAAGCTTTCCTACAAGCTTCTTTACTATACCCAATTGCCAACATACCACTCCCACTTTCACTACTCGCACCGAAACTTAACAATTTCTGCTTCTTATCTTCAACTCTAAAGGGATTCTTTTTGCATTTTCTTAAATGAACCAACATGCTACTTGTCCCGTGCGTTCTAGAACTACAAGCATAGTCCTTCTCACAATAATTACACCCCCCTCTTTCATCACCTGGATTCCTCCCTTTCTTAATAGTAAAATGATCCCAAACCTCAGATTTCCTAACGGGCTTTTTCTTACCAGATGTCCCCTCATTCTCATATTCTAAATCAATCACATCTTTTTTTGGTGATCTAGGGGCTAGTGTTTTGAAAACCACGTCAGAGACAGGCGATTCATTTGTTGTACGATTAGGGGATCGGGAAGATGATGCTACAGTTCCAGAGGTTAGGGTGTAGTTGTCATATGATGATAGGAACTTGTCCATCCTAAACAGAAAATATAAAGCAAGCCATTCACATAACTACCTCATGTGATTGAGGACTTTAATTAGCACCTAAACAGAAAATATAAAGCAAGCCATGCACATAACAGGAAAGTGCACTGTATTTTCTACTTTTAAGTTTAAGCTTTTAGAATTGCTTTGTAATTCCTAATTTCCTATGGATTAAGGACTTTATTGATTGAGGACTTTATTAATTCCTAATTTCCTGGTTATCAGATGATTGAGGACTTTATTAACTTTACATTTATTGTTATTTTCCATATTGTGTTTTTGTATATTGGTTCATAATTGATGATATTTTTCTTCCAGATACTTGCTAGAGTGAAACATACTTCTCACTTTGTCTTGAATTTACATCTTTTCAGGGTAGGCTCGGTCCAGGAAGGTTGCATCATTGCATGAGGTTGATAGGTGCTACTAAGCGTGACATGCAGATGATGGTTCAAAGGGCTCTTAGTAGAAGAGTCTTTGGGAAGTTAATTGCTGAGCAAGGTTCTTTCCTTTCAGATTTGGGGAAGGTATATCAATTTAGTACCATGTGATAGCACAAGAGGAATTTTATGTTCTTAGATTCATTAAGAATCCTTTGAAGGAAGCAAGAATCTTAAACTTTGTAATATTAACTAGAGACTGACTGGTTAATCTTAGTGGTAACTTGACTGCGCAACCTTTCAGATTTTTGTTACCTGTCATTCCAATGAAGTAATAATCTTGAAATTTTATTTAAATCGAATCTTCCAGTATGCCTAACCATTTAACTGTACTTTAATAACCTTCACAACACATGGTGATGGTATTTCTGCATTTCTTGTTTGTTTTTTAACGATAATTCTTATGTCTTCATTCATGCCTCACAAACAACCTAGTTCTATATGATTGGATTCAAATCATTAATTTTTCTGAATTCTTGTTTGTTTTTCCGAATCCAGAAGTACGTATGATTGGATTCAAATCATTTCTTTTTCTTAGTTGAGGAACATAACCTAGTTCTGGTTGTTACGCACAATGAAAGAAATAAGGATCGATTGGATTCAAATCATTCAAATCTAGAAGTACGTTGAGGAACTAACCTTTAGAGTCAAATTTCTGGAAGAAATAAGGATCGATTTCGTTGGGATCGCTTCTGCCAATCCGCCGGTATTCTGACCAACCAGCCACTCTTCAATTCGATCACGAACCGAGAAACATCAAAGGAGAAATCAAATTTCCAATCCAAACAAACACTAAAAAAAAAAAGAGATGAGAAAGAAGTGAGAGAGAGAGAGAGAGATTTCGTTACCTCCGACTCGGGGAAATTGTTGCTAACTATTCCAATTTCTGCTTTAGTGCTTGAGGGGAGACTGGAGTCGAGAGGGGCGGCGGAGAGTGGAGAGGGGCGAGAGTGGAGAGTGGAGACTGGAGAAGGGTTGTGGCTGCCCTAGGCTAAATCCTCCTAAATTCCTAATGCGGCTGGCTGGTAATGAGTTGAATGGGCCGAAGGCCTGAGTAATATTAATGGGCCAAACCCAAACTAAGCCTGGGGATGTAATGTGTGCGGGTTGAGTTGGGGGTTGCGGGTTGTTACGGGCCCAACTCACAATCCGCCCCAAACACTTTGAGCCAGAGGTATAATGGGCCGAAAATTTAAAAAAAAAATGCTGCGAGTTGCTTTTTTTGGGTTGGGTTGGGGCGGTACGGGGTGGGTTTGCGGGTTGTTCGGGTTTATGAACACCCCTAAGTTTAAAGGCATACACACAAAAATATAGCATGGTGTTTGAGGCTTTTTTTTTCTTTGGAAAAAATCTACCATGTCTTGTGTTGTTTTGTAAGAATTTATGTTAAAATCATATGAAAAAATATAGGGTTAAGTGTAGTCATGTGGTTGTGACTGCATTACTCTATTTTTTTCTATTTGGTTTTAACAGAAATTACAACAAAAATGGTTAAATAAAAACAATTCAAAGTTCAAGAGGTGATGTAAGAGTTTTAAAAATTTGAGAGACAAACTGAAGATGACTTAAAATTCATAAAATTCAGAACGACACTAGTGATAATAATCCTTTTTCATTTCTAGATCTGTACCCAAAATAAATCGTTCTAAAACCACTTAAAAACAGGCCCGCAGTATTCCAAAAGAATATATGTAAAGTGTTTTCCCAAACTGATCGACAACAGAAATAGTAGGTTTTGCTTTTCTCTTGCGGTTTTCATATCAATATATATCGATCTTGCAAGAGTAACCATCAATCTAATTCCCACAATCCAAGCTATGATTCCCAATAAACTCTCAAGGAAGCTAATAGGGGTAACTATTCACTTTGTGGGGCCTAATTCCTTGACCCTCTCAAGTCCGAGTCCATTGGTTATGAATGATTCAGCTTTCTACGATAGGATGTTTGCATCATATAAAAATATTTTTATTAAAAAAATAATACATATAAAAATATTTTCATTAAAAAAAATAATACATATGAAAATATATGAAAAAATATATGCTCTAGAAAGTCCCCCGAACTATTTAATATTAACCAAGATTTCTCAAAAGAGAAAAGGTGGGGAAAATATCCACCAAATGTGACTCGTATTTTTTAATTTTACAATATTAACAATCATACAAACTGTGAAATGGACATGTTTGGAATAGAAAGTGAGGATTGAGGAGGACATCCATGATATATCCTTTCCCACTTGTGGATAAAAATGTTGAAAGCATGAATATAAGGCTATACTTCTTCTGACAAATCTTTGAAAGTGAAGTTGGCTGCAATTGCGTGAAAAGAACGACCAATAATTAATATTTTGTTAATTTGCTTTGAGCTCGTAGAGAGGAGTCATAGTTATATCATGTTAATGTAACATATATATCGCTTAAAGTTGGATTTAGACAACTGCGTTTTATAAACATATAGAAGAATTTTATGGTGAGGTATGATAAAAATTAAATTCCATCAGTAGGGTTATGTTTTAAATTATCATGTTTGTGATTTTATGTGATTTTGGAAAACAAACACTATTGATATCAGAGCTCAACAAACTCAAATAAGTGACTCAATCCATACAATTTATGATTGATCACTCTAAAGAGAGTACTATCTTGCAAATCGTGTAAAGATTGAAATAAATCCGAATCCCAAATGATTTAAAATTAAAAACAAACATAAACTTATAAGAATTTTGGTCACCTCACTTAATAGATTGGTCTCTTAAGATGGAAACCTAAATTTTTATAAAGCCCAAATCATATAAAAAAAAAAAACATGAGTTTCTTCTTTTTCTTTTTAACTCTCAAACACTAATTAATGTCAATGTTCCCCAGTCATTAAGGGGTCGTTTAGAATAGTCAATTTATAGATGGACCCCAATCCTGAGTTATTGGTGGATTTATATTCATATATTATGTCTTTTGATCAAATATATGAGATTTATTCGCAAAACAATAACTCCCATATTTTAAAAACATGATATTACGAATAGTGGGGAACGACATAGATATGAAATCTATAACTTATGCAGTGTTATACGAAAACTTTGATGAAAGAGCACTCTCGCATATTCGATGTTAGATATCAAATTATATGAAAATCTCTACTCAAACTAGCAGCTTGTATAACATTGGAGTTATGATATATTTTTCTTTTACCTTGTCTCATATTGCAGTTTTGAATATTCTTGCAAATTAAGATGAAAAAAAAAATTAATAAAAAAATGGCCAGGGAAACGGCAGTAAATACTTCTCAAATAGTTGTTCTGATTTTAGGATTTAGTAGAACAAGGGACAAGGGCAAAATTGATAAATACGATTTGTCTATACCTTTTATTAAACGATAATGTGAGGGATATGTGGCTCGTTCTGTCAAGATTTAACAGCTTTAGTGACAGAAGGGTCAAAACGAGGCAAGTTGCATAGTTCGGGGGCTAAAAAGAAAATAAATTTTTTGCACATCCAAACAATTTTTTTTTGTTTTTGTTTTTTTTATCTGGAACATCCAAACAAATTCAACAAGCTTCTTCCAAGTACTACTGATGAAAGAAGTCTTAACACAGTGTCTAGCAGAAACTTTTATATTATTATGTCCCAAGTTGAGACTTGAGGAAAAACAAAAAAAAATCTGTCATGTTCTTATATTAGTTATATACATCCACGACCACACATTTGTGATATAATAATTTAAAGCATATTAATGTTTCATTTTCTTTTAATTGAGGAAAGATAGGTTTTTTTCTCTCTCTTTTTTTTTCTTGCTTATAGACAAAAGAAAAGATAGATCATTTATATATTAGGCGTATAGGGAAAGTCCTCTTCTCCAAAAGAGAAATGAAGTTGACACGAGAGGAGGATAGAAGGCCAAGCACCTCCATTATTTAGATTCCTCCCGGACTTTTCTTGGAAGGCGTGTGCTCCTCTCACGCCTATAGGGCCCCACAATAACCTTACCCTTGGACCCCACCCCACGTCAAGGCCTCACCCCTCGGGCCATTTCCTCAACTTGCCCATCTCCCGGTAGCTCTATAAAATCATCACCATATTGCACAGATTGGAGATATAGCAAAAGCAAAGCAACTAAAACAATACCTCCATAAGCTTTCTCTAAAGAATTATTTCAAGTTCCAAATCAACCATGTCGGACAAATGCAGCGGCTGCGACTGCACTGACGTCAGCCAGTGCACGTAAGTGTATCTAGTACAATCTCATCTCTCTCTCTCTCTCTCTCTCTCTCTATATATATATATATATATGTATGTGTGCGTGTGCGTGTGCATGTGTGTGTAAGTAGACGATTTCGTTCTGTCATGGCTTTATATGCTCTTGTTTCTACGTAGTTATATGGAGCTCGTATAGTATTGTTACGTGTATTGTTTCTATGTTATAATTTTGTGTCCGCGCGCGCGGTGGAGCCTCCATGTATATATATGTGTATATATGTGACACCTAGAGGCGCTGTAAAGACTTTAACAAACATGCATGCTAATCACGAGTTAAGTTTCTGAGTTGATTTTTTTTTCCCCTTCCGTGATGCTAATTTGGTTTTGGGGCCCTCAAGTTTTCAGTTTTTATGTGAAAGTTATCTTATAGGAGGAATTGTTAATTAAGACTTGGTTTCAATCCAATCCGGAAAGAATTCAGATTTAAACTGGTACATCTAGGCCTCGTACAGTTTACTGATTCGAGTTTTTAATTCGAATTGAGATGTGATTTTATGTGTGACTTTTTATAAGAGTTTAAAACTATAATAAAATTAGAATTTAAAACTCGAATCGGTGAAATGAAAGAGACCATAGTATACATATTGTCTCATAGATATAGTATATATATTATCTCGTAGATATAGTATATTGTTTCGTTGCATGGTCTAAAGTAACATTTCCCCTTCCGTGATGCTAATTTGGTTTTGGGGCCCTCAAGTTTTCAGTTTTTATGTGGAAGTTATCTTATAGGAGGAATTGTTAATTAAGACTTGGTTTCAATCCAATCCGGAAAGAATTCAGATTTAAACTGGTACATTTAGGCCTCGTACAGTTTACTGATTCAAGTTTTTAATTCGAATTGAGATGTGATTTTATGTGAGAGCTTTTAACTGTAGCAGAAAAAATTAAAAATGACTTTTTATAAGAGTTTAAAACTGTAATAAAATTAGAATTTGAAACTCGAATCGGTGAAATGAAAGAGGCTATAGTATACATATTGTCTCATAGATATAGTATATATATTATCTCGTAGATATAGTATATTGTTTCGTTGCATGGTCATTAAAGTAACATATATACTTTGTGATTGCAGCAAGAAGGGAAACACACTCGTCATTGAGACTGAGAAGATCAGGTACTTGTCCGTTTCAAGGACTTAAAAAGACTCGTATTTATTTCTCGCGTATATTTTGATCATGCCTTATAGATGTTAACGAAGGAGAACAAGAACAAATCTTGTAATTTCTGCGAAAGGTTGTGCAAAGGCTATAACTAATTAATTCAATTTGGTTAATCAAGTTTGACAATAAGACCAAAATACAGCTACAAATCCCATATGACAATATCGACCGACTACTTAAAACAAAGTGGACCGATTAAGTATCAGCAAACAAGTGTTTTTTCCGTGATGCTAATTTGGTTTTGGGGCCCTCAAGTTTTCAGTTTTTATGTGGAAGTTATCTTATAGGAGGAATTGTTAATTAAGACTTGGTTTCAATCCAATCCGGAAAGAATTCAGATTTAAACTGGTACATTTAGGCCTCGTACAGTTTACTGATTCAAGTTTTTAATTCGAATTGAGATGTGATTTTATGTGAGAGCTTTTAACTGTAGCAGAAAAAATTAAAAATGACTTTTTATAAGAGTTTAAAACTGTAATAAAATTAGAATTTGAAACTCGAATCGGTGAAATGAAAGAGGCTATAGTATACATATTGTCTCATAGATATAGTATATATATTATCTCGTAGATATAGTATATTGTTTCGTTGCATGGTCATTAAAGTAACATATATACTTTGTGATTGCAGCAAGAAGGGAAACACACTCGTCATTCAGACTGAGAAGATCAGGTACTTGTCCGTTTCAAGGACTTAAAAAGACTCGTATTTATTTCTCGCGTATATTTTGATCATGCCTTATAGATGTTAACGAAGGAGAACAAGAACAAATCTTGTAATTTCTGCGAAAGGTTGTGCAAAGGCTATAACTAATTAATTCAATTTGGTTAATCAAGTTTGACAATAAGACCAAAATACAGCCACAAATCCCATATGACAATATCGACCGACTACTTAAAACAAAGTGGACCGATTAAGTATCAGCAAACAAGTGTTTTTGCGTTCAATTTGACTAAAGACCTAAAATAATCTGGTACAGCTATGTGGACGCCGTTGCTGTGGATGCCCCGGCAGCTGAGCACGAAGGCACGTGCAAGTGCGGCTCTAGCTGCGCTTGTGTGAACTGCACATGTGGCCAGTAAGCACAACAACAATATATTACAGCAGTGATACGAACAGAAGTTTTATATAAATCATGTCACTGTTTGTGAGTCTTTGTAATAATTTGTAATACTGATCATGAAATAACTGTCTTCTGTGAACTTGTCTATTGTCATGGTACTTTGTGTCTGCTATAAGAGTCATGAGTGAAGATGTGTCTGTTGGTCGTTGTTGCGTTTCTTTAATTTCCTTGTTGTTTATGTAATTTAGGCCATCTCTGTGGCCTGGTATGCTTTTAATGGATCTTATTTTAGTATACTTGCTCTGCTCATATTCAATTAGTAATTGTTTCGTTTTTGCTTCTCAAATTTAAATTCATTCCTTTTTTTTTTTTTTTTTTCCTGAGAGAGAGAGATGAATTCATTCCTTTTACTATTCTCAAAAGCCCCCACTAGCAATGAAACACCCGATTCAACTTGCAATATTGTTGTGATTTGTATCGGTAATTATAGTAACGTAATATATATATTTTTTAAATGGTTTTTAAGTGAATCGCATATATTTGAAACGATTGAAGTAAACAGCATATTTATTGGTTAATGTTTATTTACACGACGTAAATGCAATATTTACCGGGACATACTCAGTGTAAACTTTGTATGCACGCTGGGTAAATAAATATATATACAAGTATCCTAATCTAAAAGATGTTATTTGCTTAAAAACCATTTCAACAATATACTATTTGCCCTCATCATCCTTGATGTTATGTGGGCAAAGAACCGAATTTTCTAGGCCTTTCTATGGCAGGGTCTGAGAACTTGTGGAAGATGACTTTATTACTGTTGGCATTTTACTATGAATGTGTGTTTTTTTTTTTACTATACATGTTATTTGGAAGTAATCAAACGAGCATGGAGATGACTTTGGCAAAGGTAATTTCAGACGCTGTAACACTAACAAAGTAAAAAAATTAGATGAGTAACAGAATAAGTCCTACTAATCTAAGAATGCCTTTAACAAGGACATAGTCTCTCAGTGGCAGTGCATCCTGCTCTCGCTGCTTCCGAAGTTTTTTTTTTTTTTTTTTTCCAAATTTTTTTTTTTTTTTTTTTTTTTTTTTTTTCCAGAGGCACAGGGTTTGTTTTGGTTTGCATTTATTGCCTACTCAAAAAAACAATAATTGAAACTGAAAATTCAGAAGTTACCATGGAAGTGAGTGTGATAGCTTATTGATCCAATGGCTGGAGATCAGTTTGGATAGAACGTAATTACGTCCTCACAGTAGCTCTATGTATATATCCCGACTCGGGTTGCAGTCGGGATTAAATAGGCGGTGGCCTCACCAAATTGGGTCCCACACAACTTCGTATTACATCCCGACTCACCCAACTCAGGAATCGGTATGTTCCATTTGCTAGACATGTGTAGATGTCTAATATTGGTAAAATCTATAATAGTTTTATCAACTAATTGCATTAATGGACAGTGCATAAAGAGATGAGGGTGGTGTGGTGTTTTAGTATATAGATTCTGAGATGAATTGTTCATATTGGCTGTGTAATTCTTTTCTCTTCTTCAGTCATCAGTAGATTCTCTGATTTGAAAGTGTCCTCTAAATAATAATTACGTACACTTGACCACCCCACCCCACCCCCCACTCCACAAAAAAAAATAAAAAGTGACCTGTTATAAAATCTCAATACCTTCCGTAAAAATTTTCATGAGTTCTAGAGGTCATGAGAATTGCATTAGAGTTGTGGGAACTCATCTCTTTTCAATTTTCATTGACACATCCGAAATGAAAGGAACCTGATATGTGGAATTGATAATCTAGCCAAGAGAAAGAGAAAAACTGAAACGTATTTTGAAGTATCAATGTATACTTATCGCTCACTTCATAGATGAAGTAAAAAAAAATTGCCAGTATAAGGAAAACAAACAAAATAAACACATGAATGTTATCTAACAGGCAAGAGAATCTCCCCTGCCTCGCATTATTCATAAATTTCGGGTATCATCCTGTATGTGCTATCCTGAAACAAACAAGTCTGTATTAAAAAATTATCAAAACCTTATCATGCAGTCCAACCATCTTTCGTACCACTAAACATTGAAGCCTTCAGAGCGGAGACACTTGCGATGCGCCTCTATCCATTTTGCACAAGCTTCTTCCCCGTGCTCGACAATGCATTCATCTCTCAATTTCTTAGTCTCAGGACAAGCACAGCAGATCTTCTTCTTCGGCTTTGTATCTGTGCCAGGCTTGTTGACGGTTGATCCATGGTTTTGCTGTGACCCAATCAAAGCTAAGGTCGATGAAGTATTCTCTGTCGGCAGCCCACCCATTTCGAAAGCCCTTGGAGAATAGAGATACAATCACTAAAGAAAAGACAGAATATTAGGGGGAAAGCTAACGAAAGTTTTAAGCCCTTAGAAGGACGGGCCAACTTGTTCAAGAAATTGCTCATAAAAAGAAGAATTGAAAATGATAACCAAAATTTCATACGGACAATGGAGACCCATTCTATTCTTTTAGTCTAGAGAAAATATATGCAAGAAGTTTGTTAGTAACTAATAAGGTTTAAGGATTCATCTTTACAGCAGAAGACGGTACTTTTTATTTTCCAAATTTACAGTTCCAAAAGGAAAAAATGCATAAATGTGATTCTTCTATATAAACCAATTAGCATCGAAAATTTCCTATTTCTGGCCATGAGGTCAACTTATCTATAAGAAACTCCAAGAACTTTTAATAATAGGCAATCACAAAGAGAAAGTAACCAACTTAGAAAAATCATGAGAGAGTTTAACCAAGTTCAAAATGCTCCGAGAGCTTCTTAGAATTTCAGGGGAAGCCCCTAATAAAACGTCTTCCAGGCTTCAGCAGACCAGAACTTGAACTCGCTATCATTTTACCTTTCTACTTCGTTTCAAAATCTTTGATGCCCATTTTAATTATTATTATTATTATTTTCATCACACGCTCAAAAGAAGTTAAAATGATAAACTTTTCTAAGAAGATTGAAAATGCTACGATTCTTTGGAAATTCTGCAATTCTACCGCCAGAAGCCCCATTTTAATTATTATTATTATTATTATTTTCATCACACGCTCAAAAGAAGTTAAAATGATAAACTTTTCTAAGAAGATTGGAAATGCTACGATTCTTTGGAAATTCTGCAATTCTACTGCCAGAAGGCCTTTACTTACAGAACAAAGAACAACCCAATATTCTGTGTGTGATTTTCATCACACGCTCAAAAGAAGTTAAAATGATAAACTTTTCTAAGAAGATTGGAAATGCTACGATTCTTTGGAAATTCTGCAATTCTACCGCCAGAAGGCCTTTGTGTGTGTGTGTGTGATATACAAGAATCCTTACTCTAGAATGTATTTATTCTTCAGCTAGAAAGATTCTTGATTATATTTCAAGGCTAAACTCCACTTGGGCTTAAGGCTAAACTCCACTTGGGCTTTCTATCAAACAGATGGTGGGTGTTCGGTTTGAAAAGTTAACAACATTCCACGGACACGACAAAATATACTTAACAAACACAATACGTAGAAGAAATAAGAGCAAAAACAAAAAAATGCAAACTACCCCATTAATCAACGAGGGAAAAAAAAAACTATTAACAAGGAGAATTTGGATTATTTAACCGGTATATGGAACAAAAATATTGACATAGAATTTAGTCTTCCATCACTTCCTCATATTATAAAAACATAATAAAATTGAAAAGAACTTCAAAAGCTCTAATCATTCAAACATGACAATCTCAAACACATAAGATTCTACTTTCACGTAAAAATCATGTAATTTTTGCTATTAAAACAAAAAGAAAGAATTGAAAGGGAAAACAATAAATCAGTATGAGTGACGGAAGCTCACAAGTCTTTTGTCTGTATAAACCAACCTCGTAGCTTCTCTATGATTTCAAGGAAAAACAAAAAAAACAAAAAAAAAAAACAAAAAAAAACACAAAGTTTCAAAAAAAAAAAATCTTCAGAATCTCACGAAGTGAAGGACGATAAATTCCAACAGCAAACTCATAAAGAAAAAAAATACATATTCTTTTAAAACGATTTCACAGGAAGAAAAAAGCAAATAGTGGATATGGGGAATAGAAAGCAGAATTAGCAAAGAGAATGGAGAAGTGTAAGTTACCAGTTCAAAGGACGCTGAGAAGCTACAGGAAGAGAAATTTGCAACACAGAGAACAACTTTCCCAAGGCTGAGAAGGAAACGCGTCGGAGACCTGTGTGTTAATGTTATGTTATTGGGCTAGCTTTTAACAGACCATTCATCATCGTTGGGCTCATTTTGAACCTTTTAAATGATCATTTTTCTCAAAATAAGCCAATATAAAAAGTTTAAGAAAGTATATAAGTTAATTTTTAGTTATAAAAATTAATAGGGTATAACTTGTCAAGTTATGGTTCATAATCAGATAAATTATGGATAAACTTATCAAGTTATGGTTCATAACCAGACAAGTTATGGACAATTATGGACAATAATTTGTCAAGTTATGGTTCATAACTAGACTAGTTATGGACGAAAACAGTAGTTTGGCCTATTTATTAACTTATGTAAACTATTGACCTATTAATTTTAATTCATCTCAAGTCTTGGCCTATTTCTCTCTTTCTCTAATATTTAGTACATGTCTTTAATTTAATAATATTATTAATCTGTACATTTTATAGTTATTGATATAATATAATTCTAAATATATTCCTTTTATATAGGTGGTTGTGAATTTGTATAACTGATTTTAAGAACTAATTAATTAGGGATAAAATGCCATTACAGTTATTTTACGTACTTATATATACATATAACAACTTATGAACATTCTCTTTTTCATTCATTGTAAAATAAATATATATGTACTTAACTCAAAATGGAAATGGCTTTTTAGACAAATAACAAAATATCAGTATCAAGTTGAAATATATCAAACTTTTCATAAAAATTTTAAGAATAACAAAAAATTAATATTTTCACGATAACTACCATGTAATTATACAATATGAAATGTGACACTATTACAATAATTATTTGTCTTTTTTGCTAATTTTATAATATTTCTGAAAAGTTTGCTAAATTTTAATTTTGCCTAGTAACTTTTAGAAACGAAAAGTCTTGGGGTCTCTTTTAGAAAATGGCCGAAATTTAAGCATAGTATTTTGAAGGCAATTCGTGTGGTGCACAGGCGGGCAATTAGTCAAAACACAACATTCACCTTTTTTGAGGATTTTTAATGTAATGTTATAATTAATGTGTTAATTATAAATTTAATATTTGAGTATAAAAAATATTTTTCAATACAATGATATTTGTTGTGTTTAATTTTTCATATACTATATTTTGTGATAAATTTCTCATTAAGTGTAGCATATAAAAAATTTGACATTTGATTATTATTAGTTAAAATGTTTAAGGCCCGTTTGGAAGAGCTTGTGCTTTTACTTATAATTAGTAGAAAAAGATAAGCATAAGTCAGAACTTGTTTATTAGTGTTTAGATAGTACATAAAAAAGAGTTTTTTTATTTTAAAAGAGTTTTTTAACATGTATGGTAAATAAGTCAAAGGTTCTTATTGTTACAAAAAGTATTACAAGGATATAAATGAAATTTTTAATGGTTAAAAAGGTAGTAAAAAAAGTTTTCATAAGCTCTTTTTCATAAGCATTTAGGAGATGGCTTGTCCTAAAAGAGTTTATAAAAATCAAAAGTACTTTTATGTTATTCATCCAAACAGCTTCAAAAGCAGCTTTTAGACTAAATAAGCTAAAAATTAGCATTTTTTAAGCCAATCTAAACAGACCCTTACTTTCTCGTATAATCATTGCAACTTTAACATTTTCTAATTATTTTAAGAATAAAATTTTATTTTTACAACTTTCAAAGCTTATGATTATGGAAAAATGTAGATTTAGTATTTCAAATAGCATTATGCATTAGAGCAAAAATGAACATAACATATTGTATCACACTTTTTGATGCTAAATATACCATTGGTATTAACATTTGCGTTGAAGATGATCTTATTAAACAAATGCCTTACGTGGGATGGTCTTGTGATAGTGGATCTTGGCATGGAGGGAGGGTTAACGAGATTCGACGACAATCTCGTGGGAAAAGGAGAATAGGCATGTGATTAGGGATGTGCAAACCAACCAAACTGCTTATTTTAAGTGAAAAGTAAACCTAAACACTTACAAATTAGTTTAGATATTGTCAAACCAAATCAAACTAATTAAGGGATCTAATCCAATCCAATCCAAACCAAACCGATTTTAATTAGTTTGGTTTGGTTTTCTAATTGGTTTGAACTAATATTTTATAATTTCTTTTCAAGTATCAACCGTAATTGGTACTAATATTTTGTATAATAGACATTCTATTATTTCTTAAATGTAAACATTAATAACTCAGGAACGAAATATCAAATTCAAACAGAAATAAAACATCCAAAGTTAAACACATTTTTTAAAAAATATAGTTAAATTATAGATATATAAAATATGTATAATTTTAGAAAAATATATACAGATCATGGAAATTGGTTTGGTTTTGTTTTTTTTAACGACCACAAACCAAATCAATTTAATTGATTTTTTAATAGTTTATGTCAGAGCAAACCAATTATTAATTGGTTTATTAGTTTTCTTCTGGTTTAATTTGATTAGTTTAAATGGTTTGTTGCCCACCCCTACATGTGACGACAAATCTTCCGGGGAGAGAGCTACTTTGCTGATGAGAGAAACATTTTTTTTTTCTCGTTCTCTTTCGTTTTCGTCTTCAGAATTTTTTGAGTTTTCAAGATTTATTATATTTAATATTTTAGTTCAACAATATTTTTAATAATATTTATAGATTGAGAAGTGTAATCTTGGTATTTTTTAAAAAAATTAATCAATTTAAAAGGTATTTTTTGACATATTTTACAAATATAGGGGTGTTTTAGGTATTTTTATGATAAGAGAATTATTGAGGGCAATTTTGATATTTACAAAATTTTGACAGTCAAACGTTGGATAAAACGTTATTTTAGATCATTTTCAAAAACACTAGTAATGAAAAGTATTTTGAATAAAGAGTGATATTTTGACTAAATACATAAGATATTTTGGATATTTTTCCTAAACAATATTGACAAATATTATAGTTTACTGCAATTCCAGCACAACATAAACCTTTGTAGCAAAACAAGTGAGAGAGAATTTTGTTGGTAGGGGAAAACAAAACTATGAGCAGAGAGACACATATAATTGTTAGATTTTCGACAAATTATGTTAATCGTTTACTAATTTAATATGATTTTGACCTAATCTAATTTCAATCTTATAGTTAAAAACTGTATTGATAAGCTAAAACTTCGACCAGAAAGAACATTACAAGCAAACTAATAAAATGTTAGATTTTTGACAAATTCTGTTAAATTGTTTACTAGTTTAATATCTTATTAATAAGCTAAAACTTCAACCAGAAAGAACATTTACAAACAAACTAACAAAATGTTAGATTTTTGAAAAATTCTGTTAAATTGTTAACTAATTTAATATGGTTTTAATTTGATCATTTGTATCTTATAGTTAAAAACTATATTGATAAGCTAAACCTTCAACTAGAAAGAACATTTACAAGCAAACTAACGAAATATTAGACTTTCCACAAATTCTGTCAAATTGATTACTAATTTAATATGATTTTGACTTGGAATCTTATAGTTAAAAACTGTATTGATAAGCTAAAACTTCTACCAGAAAGAACATTTACAAGCAAACTAGCAAAACGAATTGCCACCTTAATCAGCCAAAAGAAAGATAAATTTCACTAGAAAGATTTTGAAGCAGAAACAGATGTGTCATTTGATTGATAGTAGTGGAAATAACGTTACAATTCATTGGAGAGTGTGAGCCAAAGCTGAAGAAATTTACAAGATATTAAACAAAACAAAGAAGCCCATCTCAAGATCCTTTCTTTTTTCCTTCCCAAATCTTACAACAATTTTAAGACAAGATGAACTAACCAGGAATCTTCAATCTTTGATGTTGAACTTCTCTACTTTAATCAACTTATGTGCACAAACTAACTAAAATATATATATATATATGTGTGTGTGTGTGCGCTCCAATTAATCATACTTTTCTTGGATCACAAACTAACTAAAAAATATGTGTGTGCGCGCTCCAATTAATCATACTTTTCTCTCCAAGAATAGACAAGAAGGAAAACCCATGAAAAGGCCAATGCAATATCCCCAACAACTTGCCTAGGCCAATCGCTAGAAAGGTCTTCAAGTTTCCTCTCAAAGCAAGCTCTCCAAATGGCCATGGCGATGTGAAGCAAAACACAACCTTTGGCAAAGAAGCTCTGAAACTCTCTGTCCTTTACAAAAGCCACCATGAAAAGTAGGAACCCAATTGCGAATAGAAGCAAACCCGAGAACGAATCGGAGGTCCGAAACAAGAGCTGATCATGGGGTGTTGACCCTTGAAGCTTTCTGGCAGTTTCCAAGCCATGGCCGAAAATATAGAGCTCGTTGGAGTAGAACATCATCAGAATTCCACATGTCAGAGCCACCAAAGAATGGAGAACACACACCACGAAAAACCCAGATAAACCCATAAACCAAAAATCTTCTCTCTCTCTCTCCTGCAGAAAAATTGAGAGCTTTTAGTTAAGCTTTTGTTGTTCTGTACTGCCCAATAACTCCATTGAAAACGACCTTAATTTCCTATTTTGTGACTTGAGGGACAAAAAAAGAAGAAAAAAAAAAAACTGAACCCTGATTTTGGTTATAGAATCTCAAGATCAAGAACCCAGAAGAAGAAAATGAAAAACCCAATAGAGCCTTTGGATTCAAGAATCGGGGTTTAAAGGAGAAAACCCATGTGGGACCCAACCCTCAGTTTCTCTCAGTTTAAGTGTCAGAAGAAAAATTTTGGATGAGGCATTTTGGAAAAATGGAAATTGAAGGAATTGAGAAGAGTCTTTTTTGGGGAATTGACATTGATGGGAGTGTTTTCAGCAAAACACATCAATTTCTATTTTCTTTGGAAGGACTTCTCATTTATGTAAATTTGGACTTATATTATTAATAAACTTTAATAAGCTAAAGTTTTAAATGCTACAAAGATTCTTAGCCAAAAAAAGAAAAAAAAAATTGATGTATAGAGATTGCTTCCCATCAACATACTCTCCACACCCACCATGCAGAAAAATGCCATGTTTTTTTTCTGGTTACTTCCTTGCTTGTTCTGCAAAGCAATTGAAAATTTGTGGGTCATACACTAATGGGTCTCCATTTTTTTCCCATCTTATTATCTCTTTTTATTGCAGCCATTATTATTTTTATTGCAAACCATACTCTTTGGGAAACATGTAGGGTTGCTTCTCATAATCACTTATCAGTTTTGGGTCGTCTATAAAGGTAATTAGTGTTGATTCTACTAGACTTGCTATTGGTTCCTTGAGTGACTTTTTTTCTAAGCTTACAAACTTCTATTATTCCAGCAAATAGATAAAATAAATAAAATACAAGATTCTATTAACCGACTCATGGAAACCACTTTTTGCTTTCTTCATTTACGACAAAGAGTAAAAAAAAATGGAAGAGAAGAGACCCTCCTTCTCAAAAAAAAAAAAATCCCGTATGATTTTTGGTTTCTTCAAGCTAAATCCTCTTTTACACGAATAATAAAACTTGAGAGACTAAAAAGTAATATACTTTGTGCATGTAATTTGATAGTAGTAGCGTTAAGTAAATACTTAAAGTCTAAAGAGAAACAATAGTTTAATAACTCCAAATTAAGGGTGGTAATACGGGTTACGACATGCGATACGATATGAACACAAAGTTACTATTGACACAAAATTAACTCGAATTAATTTGATTAATTAAATTTTTATTTAAAGTATATAAAAATAAAGATGTATTTTTTAACAAAATTTTTTAAAATAATTTTAACTTAAATAACATGAAAAATATTAAATTTGTGACTTATGTTAACAATTTAAATTTTAAAATATAGATAAATAGACTAAGTAAATAAATTAAGACTCAAATTGTTTATATTAACTGTAACTATACATATGTGAGTAATGTTTTCACTAAATGGGTGATACGTGAGTCGACTCGAACACAGCCTAAATTGCAACCCACTCTACAAACAAATTGCAGAGAATAAAACAATATTCATTAATATAAAAAAATAGAAATCAGATAATAAAAAGCTGCCGACGTGAAATATGTGAAGATCTCATCATTTGTTTTTGCGAAAGACAAAATGCGAGACAAATGCAAAGACAATCAAACCTCAAGGGAAATCTAAAGAAAGTATAACATTTCTGCACGATTTTCTTCAGATTCAAAGTAGTTTGCTTTCTTTCTTTCCTTTTTTTTTTCTTACGTTTTTGTCAAATTTTCAAACTCTTCTTTATTGAAATTTTAAGAACGTGGGTCCGATATGTAATAAGTTCGATGATAATAAAGCAATAATGGGATACTTTTTTGTATAACAAGCTGTATTGCTTTTACTATCCAAAAAACAAGTTGTATTGCTTTGTTCTGTACGCCAACCCAATGACAACTTATCTTATTATTATTATTATTAAGTTGTGATGAGGTTTTCAAAGAGGGAGCTATGATTGCGAGGCCACAAACAGCCTTGAGTGGAGTTAATCAGAGTTGGAAGGTCAACCGACGGCCGAGATTGGCCAAAATCTTGTGGTTTTTGTTGGCCATTCCCTTGAATATATGGAAGTGCACGACACTTTTTCCCACACAATGGCCCAAAATCATATTACGTAAATGTTAATGCCAATATAATATTTAACATTAAACCAGTGTTGCAAATTCGGGCGGCGGCATGCCCGGTACCTGAAAATTTTTCGGGCAGGGCGGGCAGGTGCCTCTCGCCGCCCGACTATGGTATTTTTGGGCACGGGTTCGGGCAGCCCGAAAATATTCATCCCCCCGACTGCCCGCCGCCGTGGAGAAGTCATCCCCCGCCGTTTGCCGGAATTTCTTTGAATTTTCCAGCATTACCCGAGTTGCCCGAATTTTGCCCTATTTGCCCGAATTTTACCCGAAAATGCCCGAATTTTAAACCAAACGGATCTTTTTGCCCGAACCCAAATTTTGCCTGAAAATTCGAACCCAACGGTCAGATTTTTTACCGTTGCCCGAACTGCCTGAAAATTATACTAGCCGTTGGACCCGAATTTTTAGGAGAAAAATTTTTTTTTTCAACCCAAAAATTTTCCTATAAATATCCCCCCCCCCCCTACCCATTTTTCTCACCCAAAAACTCTCATTCTCTCTCAATTTCTCTTAATCTCCCGTAATTTCTCTCAAATCTCTCTTAATCTCGCTTAAATCTCTCTCAAAGTGCTCTCAATCTCTCTTATTTTTCATAATGGCTTCTTCAGGTTATGGTGGTGTAACACCCTGAAGAATTAATTAAAATTAATTAAGGTAATTGAGATTATTTGTGTGCCTAATATGGATTATTAATTGAGTTTTAATTAATAAATGTTTCTGACGTGTGAGTTTAAATAGTTCCAAGGTATTTAAATTATTCTCAGTAATTTATTTTAAACCAGAAGTGTGTATGGGCGCATTTCTGGACTATTCTTTTAAAATATTGTACACCTGTCATTTTCTTTTCCTTTTCCTTTTTCCTTTTTCCTTTCCTTTCTCTTTCCTTTCCCGTGCGTCACTCTCCCTCACTCTCTCTCTCACTCTCCCGTGCTCTCTCTCACTCTCTCCCTCTCTCATTTTGTCCCAAATCCAAACGGATCTTGAACCAAGGAAAGATTTAAAGAAGTTTTCAACGTCAAGAGAAGGATTCGAGGTAAGATTACTGAAAGAACCTCTCTTGAATCTCAAGTTTTTGAATTTCAAAACCTATTTTTAGTTCAAACCGGATTTTGATGGTTTTTGAGTAAAACTAGAGTAGAAATTGGAGATCTTGGGTTCTTTGGACTTGTTTTAGGACCTAGAACCCAGATCTAGTGGTTTTCCTTTGAAATATCTCGATTTGGGACTGGATTTGCAGGTTTTTGGACTGATTTCTGTGAGCTTCTCTCGCGCAGTTGATTCCACCGGTCGACCTGTGCGGTCGACCGGATCACATGGAAACCGATCGACCGATGCGGTCGACCGGATTGCAGGCTGACCGGTCAACCGGTGTGCACACTACTGGTCGATCGGTAGTGTTGCACTGCTCTGTCACCGGTTGACCGGTTGACACGGGGTTTGACCCTGTTTGGCCTGAAATTGCTGTTTTGACCCCTGTTTTTAGGGAGAACCCAAATTAGCTTCATTTGGGGACTTGAGATAGATGGATTAGCATTGTTAATCCTTGTTTTGAGATTGAAAACCCTTGGAATGATAATTTGAAACATGAAAATGGATTAGGGCACACTAATAGGAAATCTTGGTTGGAAATTGAGATTTGGATTGCTTTAGGAATGAGAATTAATCCTAAAGCGTTGTCTTGCATCAGTGATCGCTGAGGATTCAAACTGAAGGGGCTTGAGGAAGCGGAAGCCGGAAAAGGCAACGCTAGTCCCAGGTTTGATAGTGCGAGGTAGGATTTCTATCCCTTTTCCTTGTGAGCCTGTTTTCAAAAAGGATTTCGGCCTTGAAAATGTTTTGAAGAAAAGGATTGGTTTGCGAAAGAAAAAACGTTTTGAAAACCATGGCTTGTTTAGTCATGGAACCTCATGGCTTGTCCAGTCATGGGGCCCATGGCTTGAGTAGTTCGTGGGGTCGTATTAACGATTTTAAAATGTTAATGAATGATTTCTTAAGCCAAGAGATCTTGTGAACTGGTAATAGAGTCTATTACTGTAAGCCTAGATAGGATACGGAGAGTGCATCCTCGGGGGCAGAACCCGAAAATCGGTCTGGGTAAGCGAGGCACTTGGTTAGGTAAGTAATTTGTACTAATTACTTGTTGAAGCCTGTAAAACAGTTATTTTCAGTTATATATCCTTTGAGAAAAAGGATGTGAGGTTCCGGCTGTTTTGTCGGGACTGAATGTCTTATTTTATTTACTTATTCATTTATGTATTCCCTCGCATATTTATTATAACGTTTATTTCAAATTATATCCTACTGGGCCTTTCGCTCACGTTTTATGTTTTAAATGTACTAAACCCCTCCCAGGAGATTCTAGGAGTGGTGCACAGTAGCTGGATATTTGCTACGGAGTAGCTGAGTTGTGCTGTTGTTGGAATCAAGTAAGGATCGTGGACATCCTCTTGGACAAATGTAAGGAATTTGAGAAATTCTGTAAACTTATATAATATTTGGATTTACTAGATTGTGGTTGATGTCTGTTGTAATGATTATTTACATGAGCATGTATGTACGATACTGTATGTCCTGTGGGGTGGAGCCCTGTGTGTCAGAGGCTTCGGGATTCTGTAATGTAATTTATTTATATTTTAATGCAGTTAAGTGTGGGGCCCGGTTGGGAACCTGCCTTATTAATCCCAAATCGAGCTCCACGTCACCCACCCCGTTTGGGGGGCGTGACAGAGTGGTATCAGAGCCCTAGGTTAAGAAATCCCAAGATTGTACATACATGTGTGACATCTGTAACCCACTGAATAGTCTAGTTTTATTTCAGTTAAAGGAAATGGTGCCTCGCCGTAGGCCTGCTAATCAACCGGCATAACAGAATCAGGGATTTATGGATGCCATGTATGCTGCCTTTCAAGGCATGGCCACAAGAGCTCAAAATGAGCGGCCGGTTGAGGATAGAAAGCAAGGTTATTTTTGGGAATTTAGGCGTGCGCCTATCCCCTCGTTTAATAGTGAGGGAGGACCCTAGGAAGTAGAGTTATGGTTAGACTCCATAGTCAAGCATTTGAGTACTATGGGAGTTCTAGATGAATATTGGGTGGAATTTACGGTTTACAAGATGGAGGGCTTAGCGAATACTTGGTGGAAACATGTCAAGAGAAGAATGGATGTTACAGGACTGACCTGGGAGCAATTTGAGACACTGTTCAATGAGCAGTATTTCCCTCAGAGTTATAGGGAGGAAAAAGCGCTGGAATATATGTCTCTGCTGCAAGGAGACATGTCTATAAGGGAATATGAGGCCAAGTTCAATGACCTATCCCGGTTTGCGCCATCACTAGTGGAGTCTGAACCCATGAGGTGTCTTAAGTTTGAGAAGGGTCTCAAGAATTCAGTGAGGAGGTCATTGGTGGCCTTAAGGATTCGGAACTTCCGGGATTTGGTAGCTGTTACTACGAGGGTGGAACAGGATAACTTGGCCTATCACCAAAGCAAAGAGGCAACTGGTCGAGTCTCTGTCTCTGGTAGACCTTATGTCTCAGGTGGGCCACAGCGGAGCGGTAGGAGAAACCGCAACCAGGGGCAAACGGTTGGGGAGATGGCAAGCGGTGGCAGTAGTTCGTCAGGGAGTGACAAAAATGCTCCGTACGGGCCCAGGTGTCACCATTGTGGGCAGGTGGGTCATATTAGGAGGAATT
>NW_010374042.1:639499-711674 GCF_000414095.1 Morus notabilis | reverse complement strand
AAAATTAGGAACAAGATTTATAGATGAAACTGATTGGCAAATTGCCGAACTTTTGTATAACTTTTTAGGTAGATTTCACGTAGTTACCTTAAAGCTTAGTGGAACTTATTACCCAACTTCACCATTAGCATTAGGAGAACTTTTAAGAATGTCTATTTTATTTAGTGAATTTAGGACACATGAGGTTTTAGAAGTTCCTATTGCCTCTATGGAAAAGAAATTTAAAAAATATTGGTCTAAATTACCCATGTTGTATGGTTTCGGTGTTATTTTTGACCCTAGATTAAAATTAGAAGGTTTAGAAAGTGGATTAGATAACTTAGGTGAATTTTTAGCTATAGACACTACTGACCAGTTTCCTATTATAAAGGAAAAAATATATTCTCTATATATCTCTTACGAAAGTAGGTTTAGAAACACATCTCGTGTTGAACAACCGCAACAACGAGACGACAATCCACATTCATTCTTGAATGTTTTCGGGTTGTCTAAGAAGAAGAAGACGACGACGATGACGACTCAAGGTCAAGAAGAATTTGGGAGTGGATCTTCATCAAGAGGTGGCGGCGGATTCAACGAGTTAATGGCGTACCTGAGTGAGGGCTTAGTTATAGACAGTAGTGAAATGTTTGATTTGGTTGAGTGGTGGAGGGCACGAGCATTAACTTGGCCGATCCTAACACGACTGGCAATGGATATTTTTACGATCCCGGTCTCCACTGTTGCAGCCGAACAAGCATTCAGTACAACCGGCCGAATACTTGAAGAACTGAGAAACGCATTGCAGCAAGATATTGTTGAAACTTTGGTGTGCATCAAGGATTGGGACTGTTCCGACCAACGCTTACACGATACAATCTCACCGGCAAACCAAGAATGGATCAACGAATTTAATAGATTAACTTTTAATTTTCAAGACGATCCTTCTGCTTCAAATTAAATTATATTATTATAATTTGTAAATATTTATTTACTTTGTAATTTCTAATTTGTATAGTGTTATTGTAATCTTGTATATACTTTGTAAGTTCGTCAAATTTGTAATTCGTCCCACAATGATTGCACTCTTTTTCCCTTACCAAGTTTTTATCCCAATTGGGTTTTTCTTTGTAAGGTTTTTAACGAGGCAATCATGAATTACAAATTTAAAAATCAATGAAGAAATAATTTTTTTTTATATAGTTCGTGTGTTCATTTCAAATTTCAAATTGTAATATACACATTGTAATTATACAAATACAACATAAAAATATAATATAAAAAAAATTTGAAATTCGGGCAGCCGGTCGGGCATCGGGCAGGCACCCCCTGCCCGAGGCCTGTCCATGGGCAATTTTCAGGTCGAGTCGGGCAGTCCGAATTTTCGGGTAGTTCGGGTTCGGTATTCGGGTAAAAATTTAGACTTTTCAGTGGTCACGGGCGACCCGTCCAAAGTTTCAGCACTACATTAAACATTGTGAAAAAGCTCCAATAAATAATAGTATTTTAACTACCATACCTACTTTTTTATTGATCTCATTAAGTTTTAAGTTTTGAAAGATGTAAAAAGTAAATTTTTTATTTTAAAATAATGAAAAATACTAATAGTGTAATGATTTAATTCTTATGTTAATTGGTGTCTAATCTATTAAATTATGTCACATCATCTAAAAGATATAAAATACCTTTTAATTAACTTTTTTCATGCTTTAATGTTTAAATCATTAAACGTTGTGTCATAATATAATTGATTAGACATTAATTAAAATACCAAAAATTAAACATGTGATTTAAATCCATTGTATTTAGTGTCAACTTTACCATCAAATATGACAAGTCAAATTTAGCACTTAGAATAACATTGTAATATAAAGTAATTTTCCTACTCAAATACTAAAATTTAGTACTAGTACTCTTATTTGACATTGGATTAAAAATGCTTTAAGACCATCTCCAATGCAAATGCTTATGCCAATTGTATATTTAGCATCAAAAATTATGATATGGTATGTTATTTTCATTTTTGCTCCACATAATGCTATTTGAAATGCTCAATTTACTTTTTTCTATAACTATTAAGCTTTGAAAGTTGTAAAAGTAAATTTTTATTTTTAAAATAATTAGAAAATGTAAAAGTTACATTAATTACATGAAAAAAGTAAACAATTCAACCAATAGTAATCAAATGTCAAATTTTCCGTATGCTAACATGGTGGGAAATTTGCCACAAAATATAGCATATGAGAAATTTGCCACAAAATATAGCATATGAGAAATTTGGTACAACAAATAACACTGCATAGAAAGTGTTTTGTGCACTCAAATATTAAAGTTACAATTGACACATTAATTATAACATTGCATTAGAGATGCTCTAATATGCTTAATAATACTGACAACATGGATGTTTAATTTTCTATACCTTTTTTTTAAAAAAAGAAGAATTTGTATCTAAACAAAAACAAAGGAACATATAATATAATATAAGGCTAATGACCAACAGAGGGAGAGGCGTACGCCTGAGGCCCAATAACGAAAGAATACCTCGGCACACTAAGATCAAGTACACCTATAAAATCTATTTGATAAAACCCCTCCTATCAAAATAAGCTTATATGCGATGAAGGGACAGATCATCATAGCAATAAGGCTACACCAAAACCCGCCAAGACACCAATCTAACAGACACCAAGAATAAACCAAGATAGTGGGGCGAAAACCCCAGTTATGTAACGCCCTCTAGAATTAAACATGTTTAATTTTACTAATTGTGTATATTAGTGTGCCTAAAATTGATTTTTTTTCTGATTAATATTGTGATTAAAGATTAAGTTTTCGAGTTATTTTAAAGAGTTATAAATTACTTTCAGTTTTTCAATTTTCACCTCAAAAGTTTTTAAAAATACACTTAATTTTAATGTATTTTTATTTATTCATTTATTTATTTTTTCTTTCTTTTCCTTTTCTTTTCTTTCTTTTCTTTTTCTTTTTTCCCCTTCCTTTTTCCTCCCGTGGCTGCCCAGACACAGCCCAGCCCCCCTCTCTCTCTTTCTTTTTCTTTTTCTTCTTCCTTTTCTGGTTCCTCTCACGCCGCCCATCTCCCTCTCTTTCTTCCTTCACGCCGGCCACTTTCTCCGGGATCTCTCTCCCGCCGGTTGCCCCTCTCTCTCTCTCTGTCCCTTTCCGGCCATTTCTCCCTCTCTCTGTTCTCTCTCTTGGCTGGCTAGCCGTGGGCGGGGCTAGCCGAGAGCCAAAAAAAAAAAAAAAAAAAAAAAAACGGAACGAAAATGGGAGAAACTGAGGGAGACAAAGCTCCATCAACTGATTAAGGTAAAACCCTTTGAAACCCACTCTTTGATTCGAATTTTAAGCTTGAGAAAGTTTGATTTTGGTTAGATTTAAATAATTGTGAGTTAGGGTTTAGATTTGAACAATTGTTGTTGAAATTGATTGAAATTTAGGGGTTTTCAGTTATTAGACTTGTTTAGTTGATTGGAAACTGATTTTGATGGATTCTGGAGAATTATTTTGAAATTGAACTTGATTTGCAGGTTTGGCATTTTTCCTATTTATGTCGGCATACTGCCGAAATTTCTTTAAAAAGTTATTTTTAAGCTGAAATTAAATAGGAAACTAAACTCATGGATTGGATTTCAATCTTTAAAGAACCCTCAAACTGATTATAAAATCATTTGTGAAATTGGATTTGAGTGAAGGCACGCTAATAAGAAACAATTAAACATGATTAAGCTTAATTCGTTTTAGGAATGAGAAATATTTCTTAAGATATTGCTTTTGTGATAAAGCTAGTGGAGAATGTCAAGTATTAAAGCTTTAAGGAAAGCGGAGGCTATGAGAATGGAAGGCTAGCCTAGGTTTGACATCCGAAAGGTAGGATATTCTTGTCCATATCCTTGTTAGCCTCATTTTAAATGATTTTGGCCAATGAAAATGTTTTAGAACAAAACATATTTAAAGAAAATGATTTCAAAGGAATAGCATGAGAATGCTATTAAGTTTTCCAATAATTTTGGAAATGAGATTTTAAGGAGTATCATTTCTTAAAATGAAATACTTTAAGGAATGATACAACGCATGGTGACCTCAGAGATCGAGATGTGGGAATCGCATCCTTAGGGGCAGGTCCCGAAACCTGTACGGATCCACTTCTTGCTAAGTGAAATTATGGCTCTGCACTTTTCACTAGACAGACATTTTACTGCTCCTTGTTCAGTGGTATGATGAGCTACACACTTTCATTATACAGATATTTTCTACTATGTGAGTATTTCCTCTTCTAAAAAGGATGATCGGTTCCTGGTGTATGTCTTCGGACCGTGAGTACCTTTATTTAAAATATTTTTATAAAAAATTATATCATACTGGGCATTCCGCTCACTTTTATTATGTTTTCAATGTTTTAAACCCCTCCTTCAGAGTTAGCGGTTTAGATTTGCAGCGTAACAAGTGGATGCCAATGGATTGAAGGTACGAAATTCGAAGCGGTACGTTTATTTCGGATTTACGGTTTTAAATTCTAAGATGTACTGTATTTCTGTATGTAAACTGTATTGGTCGACATTGTCCCTGAGTTGTATTATTTTTCTTGGACTTAATGGACTATTCTAAATATTATTTGTGAAATAAAGTCTCCGGAGCAAACTATATTGATATTTATGTAATTATTTTGTGATTTGGTTAAACAGTCCAGTTTAATTATGTTAAATTTTAAAATAATCACGGCTCTATCCTTAGGGTCGTGACAAGTTATTATAGTAAGGAAAACACACCACAAATAAAAACACAGTGCAATCAGCGAGAATGTCACCTAGGAAGGCGAATGACTTTGAAAGAGACACAACGATGTCGAAAAAATGGTGTCAAACTACAAGAGAAACTCACACATCACAGCTACCGCCGGCATTCGAAACACTGCCTCCAAGAGAAGCCCACTGCCACATGAACAAAGCGCCAAGGGAGCACGGCCACCATCCGGCAAACATGTTGGAAACAATAGCCTAAACGAACAGTACCACACTTCTAAAGCGTGTCCGATTCGTTCCAACGAAAGCGCCACTCCACACACTACCACCACCACAGAGAAGATGACGAGGTGAGTCCGAGGACTAAGTGTTAGGGTCAAAAGCCTGGGGCCGCGCTCGGAAGCGATGCCGGAGCTCTGACCAAGCACTACACTCCAAACCTCTGACTCTCTCTCAAATCTTTTCGTGAGTTTTTGTAGCTGATTAATCTTAATTTTCTCTACTTTTTTTAATAAATACGATAAAATATATTCATAAGAAATTAGGATTCTACCAGGAATTAGATGGATTTCACATGCTCTACTTTGATAATCCGATTATTACAGTAGTGAGATTCAACTAAAAATAGTGATCTTTCTATATTAAATGCCAATATATTATCCAAAATGAGAAAGTACATCATTTGTTATGGATTTATTATTTATGTCATTTTAAATAATTAAGTATTATTAGTCTTTTTTTCTTTTTATTAATTAAATAACAACAATTTATTTTAGAATGGAGTTGCATAAATAACATTTTTTACCCTTTTTTATGTCCCACGCCAACTGTAAATTCTTATCTATTAGACTTCTGTAATTTATTGTGCTTGAATATAAATCTTGTCATGTTTGGAAACAATGCCACGTCGTTTCTTCCAATAAATGAAAATAGAAAAATATTTCATGAAGATTTATAGTAAGATAATTGAGACAGAGAGAGAAGAGTATACCTTCAAAATTACTCTTTTGCCCTGCTTATTTCAACAATTCAAACTGTTAGTTATGATTCAAATGTTAGTTCAGAAATTAAATTGGTATTTGAAAAAAGAAAATTAAAGGACAATTCAAACCATTAACAATGGTTCAAATCCTTAACTTTTAAAATTCACCTCCTCTTAAATTCTAAAAATTTGAATTGTTGTTAACAATTCAACAGTTTCAAATTCTACTTTTTCTCTTTCTTCAATTTTAATCTTAAAAATGTCATAACTTCTTCATTTTAATTCCAATTTGAGATGATTTTTTTAAATGTATTTATAATGAAGAGAAGAACAAATCCCCACCTATATTGCATATTTTTTAATATCATTTACAATAAGATTTTATAAAATTTGTTACAAAACTCTAATGACAGTTTTCAACACTTTATCCAACCACAGTTCGGATTTTATTCTCAATTTAAATTACAATTTATTTATATATTTAAACACCGGTTCAAATCACAATTAAAATTATAACAATTCAAATTATAACAATTCAAATTTTACAGTTCTAAAGATTTAAATCTCGACAGTTTAACTTGTTTAACCAAACAACCCCTTTTAGTTCTCCAATAAGTAATCTACACAGTGTGGTAATCTTCCACCTAGGAATCTTCAATGGATATCTTAACAAATTTCATTTTCAAAGCTATGTTTTGCCCGAGTGCGATATACATATTTCTTTTAATCTTCAGGGTTTAGATATCATATAACGATGGCAAAACATCCTATACAGGCATTAAGGTTTTAAGATAAACATTTAAGGTAACTATTCAATCTCATTTCTTGTTATGATTATTTTCGACATGATAATAAGTACACATATACATAGAAACACAAGTATCACACATAACACAAGGAAAAATCGCAGCAGCTCGTATTGAACTTATTAAGGGCACGGTATTTACAGCGAAATTGAATATATATCAACAATTCCCAAACAAAAATTAGAGTGGTATCTTTTGCTTCCCTTTTTCTGCACAGATTTAGCAAGACCTTCCTACTTGTGATTTAAACGAGACAAAAAGGGAGAAAAAAAAAAAATTACATTTTTCTCTTGAGTCAAAAAGAGGAGAGAAAGCGGGACAATCAATCAATAAAGGAAACAATTAAAAATAGCTGTTATATCTACCACCAGCAGTTACCTTCCGGTGACGCTTTGAACCGGATTTTCTTTCTCGCCCTCGTCGAGTAGAAGCCTTCTTTCCTGCTGGAGTCTTACCATATGTGTTACCACTTGGAAGAACTGGTCTGAAATCACTCACTTCAGGAGTAGGCATGTGCTCTAGTAATTCTCTGTGGTATGTCTGCCAAAAAAAAAAAAAAAAAAAAAAAAAAAAACATTACAACATTGAGATATATGAACTTTTGGCGGCGACATGTGGAAAGGAAACTAAAGGACAGCCCAGTTAGGTTCATCATTTAAGTTATTCATAGGGTTGTGAGAATTCCACCAAACTTGTTACAGGCCACTGGAGTCCAAGTGTTTGATTCCAACTTTCAAGGCTCATTCCTTTTATGCATGCATTTAGAAAAGTGGTTTTGGCAAATTAAAGTAAGCTGTAGCACCATTTTCTGATTAAAGTAGAAATGACGTGCATAGTTTTTCAAACTCTGGTCACAAGCAACAATTATACCTCTATAGTTTACTTAATATCCCAACAATAGTCAATGGTTCAATAGAGCAATCAACATAACACTACACCTCGGTCAAAACTCAAAAAAAAAAAAAAAAAAAAAAAAGGCTTGACTAAACAATTAAGCACACCGAAAATGTAGCAGAAAAGGCTTTGAATAAGCTTTTCAATCCAGCACAGCACATAGCTTCAAAAAAAAAATAAAATAAAAAATATAAAAAATCCCAACACAGCAAATAATGATCATTAAAATCTCGCACCTGTATTACGAAATTACGCCTTTCACAATCCATGAACATATTGATACTCCAACCAACTCTTTGCCTTAATTTATCCCTTACTGTGGAAAAGCTTAACTGATCCCTAGAAGTAAAACGATCAACTTCGTTGAACCATAGACAGGTAAACAGATTGGTAATAGGAATGTGTTCTCTTATGATTACACAACCTTCAGGAACATCTGCAGGAAGTCAAAGAAAAACTTCTCATTAAGACCCCAAAAGAAAGGGGGCTAAACATGTATAACACACATGCAAACATACATTGCAAAACATACTCAGATATATGTACGCCAGCTAATTATTTCAATACATACATACGTGAATGATGGATCACAAACCTACCACTAGTTATAGGAAGCTTAGCGGTAGAATATGGTTTCAAACCCTCTTTTCTGTAAAACTCAATCTGCCTATCAATGGTAGCATTGTCGTATTTTCCAGCAGCTTTATTAGCTTCAGCCTCCTCAAAAACATCATAGCGTCTATAATGCCTTGAGATTGCAAAAGTTGCATTGTGACGCCACAAGAACCTAAATGCCATTGAAAATAATCAAGCACCATGTAAAACACAAATCAAATTGGGTCCACTAATATACCACATAATGCCAGAATGCTTTGCATAGCAGGGAAAGGAAACAAGTTAAACATTAAGTAGCTGTCTATTCATATATGTAAAATAGAAAAATAAGAGAAATTTTGCAATGAAATCTTGGGAGAATATAGTAAATAGCATATTTATGAAACTAAATGAAGTAAACAGCAGATTTTAAAACTATTTGAAGAAAATATCAGTTTACCGTATAAATGGTTCATTTACAACTCATAAAAAGATTTTTTCCCACGTAAACGTAAAAAGATTCTTTTTACGACTGGTAAAAAGATTCTTTTCCACGTAAATATAGATTTTCTAAGATTTTTTTATCATGTAAGTTATTTTTTACCAGACGTAAATGAATCATTTATATGGTAAACTGCTATTTACTTTAAATAGTTTTAAAATCTACTATTTACTTAATTTAGTTTAAAAAATATGCTATTTACTACAATTACTCTGAAATTTTTTATTCTCATAAAAACTGAACATCATGGAAACACTATCAAATATCAACTTTTAGCATTAACAGATGACCAAAAATAGATTACACCTTCCGGTTAATTCACTATATTTTGAACCACGGGGTAAAGGGAAAGAATAAATAAAGTGCCAAATCATCAAGGAAAAGGAGATCAGAAGAAAACCCTGGCTGCTGGGAAAAAAAAAGAGAGAACCCTGACTACCAGAAAACGACTCACAAAGGGCCGGGGCATTGCCAAAATTTCACCAAAATAATAGAGCATAACTTACAACCAAGTAGTCATGCCTGAAATCCAGAGTCATGAATAACAGATTGTTAAGTTACAACAAAATATGTCATTTACAACTATTAACTATAGTGTAAAGCTAGAAGTGTTGGGATCTATTCTTTTACACCAAATCTCTGCAATTAAAAAGCAATAGAGAGTTCACATGCAACATTTGTAAAATACATCAATTGTGATAGAGTTTATATCAATATCATTTCCACTTTTGGAAAGTGCAAGGAAGCTACCAAGAAATGCACAATTTCTGTAAACAACCTTAAGTTAAGCTTCACGTTCAACCTCAATACCGTTCAATTCTTGACAAACCTCTCTACTTAACTATGGAACTGACTGTAATATATAAAAAGAGATTGTTCGAGAAGCCTGCAACTGAGGACTGGTAAACAGATGTAAGCTTTCTCTGTCTTGTCGGGATAATAGATCTGAAAGTGCGTGAGAAAGTAGAAATTTATAAAAGCTATAAGGACAAAGGGGTGTAAGTTGGGTTGGTGTAGGAGAGGATGGTTCATATAATTCAGATTCAAATTGAAAGGGTAGCTGACTCCATAGACTGCTGTCTAGCTCTCCTTTACCATCTACAGGGTCTGGATTCTTGCTAGAATACCTTTTGATCATCATTATCTTTATTTGTGGGAAAGTAATAGAATGTTGAAGTACGTGAGAGTCTATAGTATTATTTATAGGTGAATAGCCATTTAATGGATAATGGCTATTTAATGCAAAGAAATTGATAACTCTAAAAAATTAGAGTTATCTTATGCATTTTTAGCTTAAAGTTTGCTTAGCCAAGAGTGTATTTCATTGTTTTTTTTGTGTTTTAACTTAGATTTTCTGGTTTTGCATTTTATCTTGTTAAATTATGTACTTGTGCTGCTCTCGGGTTAAGGAGTGATTTGAATCAAAAAGAGGTTGAAATATGCCTAAATTGTGATTTTGCAAATTGTAGGGAGAAAGCAGTAGCATTCTAGGTGCAGCTGGCAAGTGGTATGACATCAGCACACTACATGGAGGAAAAAGGACAAAAGACCTGTTGCCGAATCTTCAAGGATTCGTTGACTCTGGTTTTAAGGGAATTTGTTCCCTGATTTCCAGAGTCAATGCAAGCTGGAAATTCTTGTATATTAGGCCTTTATTTGTAATTAGTGATGAATATTGTGTTACCATAAATAGCTTGTAGGTAGACTGTTTTGTAATCTATAAATAGGCTGTACAGTTAATGAGAACACCATTGGGAATATCACCATATAGACTGGTTTATGGAAAAGCTTGCCATTTGCTTGTAGAGTTGGAACATAGAGCTTTTTGGGCTCTTAAGAAATTGAACCTTGATTGGCAGGCAGAATTGCAATTGAATGTGCTGGATGAATTCAAGCTGCAAGCTTATGAGAATGCAAGGCTCTATAAAGAGAAGGTCAAATGATGGCACGACAAAAGGATACTGAGCATGACGTTTTAACCAGGGCAGCAAGTTCTTCTGTTTAACTCACGACTGAAGCTTTTCCCTGGAAAGCTGAAATCTAAATGGTCCGGACCATTCATGGTATCCACAGTTTTTCCCCATGGAGCAGTGGAGTTGCAAGAAACTCAATCTGGAAGGAAATTTTTGGTGAATGGCCAACGGATCAAGCATTATTTTGGAGGTCCTGTGGATCGCTGCAAGACTTCCATCAGCTTACAGGAGGCATAAATCAGGGAAGTAGTCAAGCTGATGACTCAAAAACAAGCGCTTTTGGGAGGCAACCCAAGGATTTGTTTTCATCTGTTTTTGTTTTTGTTTTGCTGTTTTGCCTTTGCATTTTCGCTTGTGTGTCGAGAAAAGAAACGCTGAAAAGGAATCAGGAAGCAAGCAAGGAACATGAAAAAGTCATAGTAAGTCGCCCAGAATGCTATGACTATGTTGCAGCATCTTAGGCAGCATTCTGGGCAGCAAGTAACAAATGAAAACTCACTCAGCTTGTTCAGCGCCGCAACGCCCACATAGAGCGCCGCAGCGCCCATTACTTCCTAGCCAAAAACCAGGGAGAACAAAGCCGTGGCGCCCATTATTTCCTGTTAAAAAAAAAAAAACGACAACTCGCTCAGCATTTTCCTGAAGCCTTAATTTCACCAACCACACTTGTGCTCCTCTTTTCATTTTTCAAACGCCCCACTCACACTCCACTCCATTCTCGGCCGCCACTTATCTTCTTCCTCCCATCACCGCCGCGCCCTTGCCATCTTCATCAATCACACCACTAAAGCCTCACTCACCCCTAGTATCTTCAGCGAGGCATTCTCACAGCGCAGTGCATTTAAGTTTGGGGGTAGAGCATGCCGCGGCCACAAAAGGTAGGGGTGATTTTTTATTTTCTCATTGATTGTCTGTGTTGACTAGTGGAATATACTTGGATGTGTTGAGATTTGGGGGTATTTTCTGTCATTATTGTGAGCGAGCTCCAAGAGTTTATTAAAAAAAAAAAAAGTGTAGATATATGTGTGGTTAGAGGCAGAGCAGTTTTAGGTTTTGAGAGGAGTTGGGTACGGCAAGGAAGAATTAGTCCTGTTGGGGTCAGTGAGTAGTAATTTTTGGGGGAGGGCAACCATATCTCGAGTAGTGAAGACAAACAGGTGGTCATAGTTCAGTTTTTTTTTTCGCTACCACCTCAACATGCCATTCAAGAGCAAAGCGAGGAAGGGGAAGGCCGTGCCTGAGAGGGCTGAATCCGACAGTTCAGAAACACATTCTGAACCAGAGGATCAGATTATGAAACGGTTTGTCTCTCCTCAAGCTTTAGATAGGTTCACCACGTGTACAAGCTCCCGGGCTTTACATATGGAAAAGGGGTTTGTCTTTGCGCAGAGCAACACTTTGGGTTACCCGGATTTCGTTCGCTCAATCATCGAGAAACATGCATGGCAAACTTTCCGCCATCGTCAACCGGCTGCAGTGACTCGGTGCAAGAATTCCACGCGAACTACAACGCAGCTACACCAGAATTAGTCTTTGTGCAAGACCACTGGATTCCACTCACGTTAGCGGAAATTAACAGAATGTACAATCTGCCAGATACAGAAGATCATTTCCAGGAATTTGCTGCAAGGTTGGATGAGGAGCAGCTTGATGAAATCCTTCACGCATTGTGTATGGAAGGTGCTGAGTGGACAAAGGCCACACGTGGTTTCATGACAATCCCTCAGAGGCTTCTCAAGCCAGGACCGAAAGTCTAGTTCCATTTCTTGAAATTCCAACTGATGCCTTCCTCCCATGATCATGTGGTGCACAAAGAGAGGGCTATCCTTCTCTACAATCTAATGGAGGGTAGAGACATTAATGTGGGCAAAATCCTCCAGCAACAAATTGGTGTTTGTGCAAGGCGGAACAATGGTGGGCTACGGTTCCCATCTCTTATCACTCAGTTATGCACAACACATGGTGTTGTGATTGAGAACTCTGAGCCAAAAGAGCAGCCCCCAATGCCCCTCACGCGTGCAGCAATCACCAGGCTCTGGTAGGATGATACACAACCTGAGGTGGAAGCGAGTCGAGCACTTGAACCTGTTGCGCCTAGCGCTCCTGCTTCCGAGCGGCCTAGCAATGATTTGGCAGCAGGTTTCTGCCGCTTGGAACAAAGATTAAGTCACATGGAGGTCCTGCAATATATCTCTTTATAGCAGATGCACAAGTTCTGAAAATATGTGAAGCGGCGAGACTTGGCTCTCCAGAAACATTTCAGAGCCAACTCCAGCAGATTCCATTCCTTTCTGGAATTTCCCCAACATTTATGTGACTCATCCTCTAATGCTGACGAACCTCGTGATGAGGAAGAAGTGGTTGCCGACCATCCCAGTTCCACACCAGCAGAGCCACAGGAACCGGAAGTCGCTGTCTCTGTGAGGAGAGCAGATAAAGGAAAATCAGTTGCTCCGGAGTCATCATCTCGGCGATTGAGGTTGCGTAGTGCCTCAAAATGATTCTGAAGAGGAACTCAATAGCGGTGTTGACCACTCAGGGAAGTCTTTCCTTACCTACTTTACTTGCTGCAGTGTGGTTTCTAGTCTGTTCTGTTTTGTTTTGTTGTTTGGTTTTATGGTTTTTACTTGTGCATCATCTTTCATCACTTTCATTTTCATTTTCTTATGTTTCAAGTTTTGTGAATGAATTTCTTGCAATCATGATGATTCGGCTGGATTTCGGCATAGTTTTAGAAAAACATGATTTCCACCAAGTTGTCCTTAACTTCTTCCTGATTGTCTTCTTCCATATTTTTTATTTTTCTTCATTTGAGCACTTAGCCTAGTGTTATTGATTCATTGAACTTCTAGAGAGAGATTCTGTAAATGTGTTTTATTCTTAGGACTCACAATCTCTAAAACTTACTTGATGCACTCTTGAGCCGAAATCATAGATAAGCACTTTACCAAGCAAGTGATTTAGGCCATCTTTAGACCGTTTGAGCTTTTTGAGCCTACCTTGACATGTTATTCCTTAGTATACTCGTTGAGCCTACTTTTACCTTTCTCCTTGTTCCCTTGTTCGGTACCCTACTTGCTCTTTTGCAACATTGAGGGCAATGTTGATTTTAAGTTTAGGGGTAGGGGGAGCTTTTGATGCTGAGTATGTTATCCTTATTCATCTAAAAAAAAAAATTTTGCTCCGCTGTTTTGGAATGCTTAGTAACCAGGAGTGAGCATGAGCCCCATGTTCACTTTTGCGTCAAACGGTAGACCAAGGCAAGAGCAAGCAAGCCAAAAAAAAAAAAAAAAAGCAAAAAAGCGCCTTGAATTGCATCTTGTTGAGTAACCGGGTGTCTTCATCATCAATGTTAACACTCGCGTAAAAAGACAAGTGTTGCATCTCTTAGTAGTTCAAAAAAAAAAGGGGGTGAAATAAAAATAAAAGCAGATATGGTGGACAAGGGAAAGCAAAAACTTAAGTTTGGAGGTGTTACTTGAGAATGTTATTTGAGCTTTTTAAAGTCCTAAAATTATTGATGTGCTCTGAGGGAGAATTCTACCTTCATTCTAGCCTATCATTTCAAGCCTAAAAAGTACTATTGATCCTTGGTAGTGTGTTGATCTACATTAGTGGAGAGAGTGTTGAAAAGTGAGCCTATGGAATTTGAAAATTCGCTTATAGAGATTCTTAGCTTGGAGCATGTGTGCATTTTCCCATCTAGATTGACAATGATGATATTGCACTTGGTTGTTCACACACACACAAGAAAGGTCTAATTGGAGAAGAGGCAATCTTTTGAAGCTAAGTTCAGCACTTGGGTGGAAATTGTGTTTCTGTTTAAGCTATGTTCCTAACCCAGCTTTTGAGGGTAATTTTTTTTTTTTTTGAGAATTCATTCACAAGACTTGTGCTTCTTTTCTTTTGATTCATTGTTGTTTTTAACTTTCGTTTATATTTTTGTTGTGTCTTGCTCGAGGACGAGCAATACTTTAAGTTTGGGGATGTGATAACTCTAAGAAATTAGGTTATCTTATGCATTTTTAGCTTAAAGTTTGCTTAGCCAAGAGTGTATTTCTTGTTTCTTCTGTGTTTTAACTTAGATTTTCTGGCTTTGCATTTTATCTTGCTAAATTATGTACTTGTGCTGCTCTCGGGTTAAGGAGTGATTTGACTCAAAAAGAGGTTGAAATATGCCTAAGTTGTGATTTTGCAAATTGTAGGGAGAAAGCAGTAGCATTCTGCTGCAGCATTCTGGGTGCAGCTAGCAAGTGGTATGACATCAGTACACTACCTGGAGGAAAAGGATAAAAGACCCATGTGAGCTGATTGAGCTGTACAGTAGTGTAGACCACTTCAGCCCTTATTAATTGACACCGCAACCCTTTTGTTGCCCTAAGAAGGAAATGCTTTCTGCAAAGGAGAGCAGCCGCCGAGTACAAGAGAAAAAAATAGGAGAAAAGAAATATAGGACAGTACTGAGAGAAAAAGGAGGACCAGACGTGAGAGAAAGAAGAAAAAATTCAAGAGAGAGAGCTGCATAGAGGAGGATCCGAAGGGAAGGACAAGGAGAAACTCTAGGGGGACGTTTGCAAGGGGGATTCGTACCATGATTCGAATCATGGTTCGCGGTTCGCTACAGTATTTTCTCTCACAAAAAACGCACGTAAAACGAGAATGACTCTGAATCATGGTTCTAAATCCATGAACCAAACGTCCCATAGAAGATCCAAGATCCAGCTCCTCAATTCTTTTTCTTTCTGTTAGCTTGATTCTTTTGTTATTTTTATTATTAATTAAGACATGGATTACTCTGAAAATCTGGTTCTTGTAATTACCATTATGAACTAATTTGTTAAGTTATATCTGCTAATGGAACCGAGGTTGTAAGGATGATGGTTGCTTGAGGAATGTTGATTAACTCTATTTCCTGTTCATCTATGTATGCTTAATGCTTATTTCTGTCTTTGACTGGCCATCGATCATAGAATACAAGACTGAGATTAATACTAGAAAGGTTAATTTTAGTTGGATCTAACATAGATGATGCAAGTTCAATAATCTTGTTTTAGTTTATTGATTTGTGAATGGTATAAGAATATATTGTTCATCTTGCATAACATAAAGAAATCCGAGCTTAATTTGCATTCTAAAACTAGATTCACATAAGAATATGTTGGAAATGGTTGAAGAATCTGTAGACATAAAGACTTTAGAAGAATCTTATGCACAATAAATGAGTTTTTGTTAACAGGACGTTTAATGCTATAGCATTCTTGCAGCATTCACTGTCAGATTTGCAACTAAGGAGAAATTAATAGGTCTAGCTGATTCACTTCACTGCATACACTCCATTTTAACATTTTTGATCTTCTGATTAATCTTTTCTTACATTTCATTTTACTTTTCTGCATTTAAAACAATTGGGTAATTTTTGAACAGTCAACTTTTTATCATTCTTAATGGGTAAACTAGTTGATTTCTGCATGTACACTTGGTGATTCATTCTCGGTGGGGCAATATTCGTACTTTGTACACTTTATTACTTGTCTGCGACACGTGCACTTGCGAGCATAAAAATCACGCAACAGAAATCTTGTTTTTTTTTTTTCCAAAGGTCTTGACAGGTTGTCAACTAGGACATTATGGCTTCCTTAATGTGTTCGACCAAATAATGGTATTTGAATAACCATTCATGCCATCTCACTGAAAATAAGAACATCATCAATATAGATCAAACAAATATTGGAGAATGGCTCTACTTTTCTTGCAGATCAGGTAATTGCTTGCTCTATATTGATGATGTTCTTATTTTGCTTGATCTATATTGATGATGTTCTAATTTTCAGTGAAAATGAGGAACAACACAGGCAACATCTAAGGAAATGGGTTAGTTCTGTTTGAGGCAAAGATGAAGATTGGCATGAAGGATGTAGACTTTCTTGGCCTGAAGATTCGTGATGGCAAGATTAGTCCACATGAGCACATTGCGAAAAAAGTCCAAGAGTTTCCTGATGAATTAACTAGAAGAAAGCATATTCAGCAATTCCTTGGAATTGTTAATTATGCTGCATATGATATCCCACATCTCTCTAGAATCACCAGTAAAATCTTGAGACATCTAAGGGAGCAAGTGGTCCCCAGAAGCAACTGAGTGTTAAAAAGTTAAAAATGAGATGTCAGGAGCTTCCTCCGTTAAAGATACCAGGCGATGGACCGCTCATTACAAACAGATGCATCAAATCAATTCTGGTAGTTGCTCTCATTGAAGAAACAAATGAAGGAAGAGGAATCTATGGATACAGATCAGGAGCTTTTACCTCAGCAGTCTCATTATCCATTATCAAAAAATGAGGTACTTGTGATTAATGGGATTAAAAATTTCCAGTTTTTTTTAATCCAACCTCAATTTATTATAGAAACAGACTGAACAAAAACGTTCTTACTGTATGTTTCATTCATTGAGGAAAAGCTTACAACTATTTATAGAGTACAGAGTATTTTAGTATACAACCTATACTAGGAAATTCTTAATTACAAAAGAATCAAGGAATTATTTTCTGAAATTGACAGCTAACTATCCTATCACTCACAGCTTGCATTGACTCAATAAATCATGAAACTATCCCTAAGAATCCTACCATTGACTAGACAAATCAGGGAATGATTTCCCTGAGAATCAGAGACAAATCAGGGAATGATTTCCCTGATAATTTGAGTCAACAAATCTTGACAGATTCGTCAACACTCCTCAAGCTATTGAGTGTATGTTTTCCATTCCCATTTTGTTGGTAATACTTTGAAACGTTGCATTAGGGAGTCCCTTCATTAGAATGTCTGCCAGTTGCATGTTGGTAGGAATATAAGGAGTGCAAATAAGTCCATTCTCGAGTTTTTCATTGATGAAATGGCGATCGATTTCCACATGCTTTGTTCAATCATGTTGTACAGGATTGGGTGCAATATTGATAGCTGATTTGTTGTCACACAATACAGCTTCATAGTGCCTTCCCATTTCACTCCTATGTCTCCTAGAATAATTTTTATCCATAATAGCTCACATATGCCTTGAGCCATTGCTCGAAACTCAGCTTCGGCGCTTGATCTAGAGACTACTGATTGTTTCTTACTTCTCCAAGTTATGAGGTTTCCTCCAAGAAAGGTACAGTACCCCGAGGTGGATCTTCGGTCAATAAGAGATCCGACCCAATTTGTGTTTGTGTATGCTTCCAAGTTTAGCCTTCCATTTCTTTTTAATAGGATTCCTTTTCCAGGAGTGCCCTTGAGGTATTGAAGAACTTTGTATGCAGCTTGTAGGTGTGTCTCTCGAAGGGCATGCATAAACTGACTTAGAACACTTACTGCATAGGCTATGTCTGGTCTTGTATGAGCAAGATAATAAACTTCCCGATCAGCCTCTGATATCTTCCCTTGTCAACTTATGGACTATCTACAGCTTCTCCTAACTTGTGATGATAATCAATAGGAATTTCTGAAGGCTTGCATCCCATCATACATGTTTCCTTGAGTAGATCCAAGATATATTTTTGTTGAGAGATGAACATCCCGGTTTTTGAGTGTGCAACTACAATTCCTAGGAAGTACTTGAGCTTTCCTAGGTCTTTTATCTCGAACTCCCTGGATAAATGGTCTTTTAGTCTTGATCTCTTTGGCATCATCTCCTATCACAATGATATCATCCATGTAGACTATTAAGGCAGTGATCTTTCCCTCCTTTGATCGTTTGATGAAGAGTGTGTGATCTCCTAAGCTCTGTTTAAACTTCATCCTTTCCATGGCTTTGGTGAATCTTCCAAACCATGCCCTTGGAGACTGTTTCAGCCCATAGAGGGCTTTCCTTAACCTGCACACATTGTTAGTTCCAAAGGCTTCATTGAATCCAGGTGGTGGTTCCATATAGGCTTCCTCCTCTAAATCACCATGTAAAAAAGCATTTTTCACATCAAATTGCTGTAAAGTCCAATTAAAATTGGCTGCCAAGGATAATAATATCCAAATGGTGTTTAGTTTTGCCACGGGTGCAAACGTTTCTACATAGTCAACAAGCCTGGCTTTATATCTCTCAAGTGTCCCATCTGCATTATACTTTACTGTGAATACCCACTTGCCCCCTATTTATTTTTTTCCTTTAGGCAACTCAACAATTTTCCAAGTTTTATTTTTTTCAAGTGCTCTCATTTCCTCAATCATAGCTTTTTTCCACTCCCCACTTCTAAGTGCTTCTTGAGCAGTTTTTGGAATCTCAATAACATTTATCTCGGTGAGAAAGGCTCTATGTGATGGAGAAAGATTGGTAAATGAGATGAAGTTGGCTATAGGATGTTGTGTGCATTTTCGTGTTCCTTTTCTGAGTGCAATAGTCAGATAAAGATCATGGAATTCTTGTGGTAAGGGATCAGTTTTGTTACCTGCTTTTGTAGCTTGATCTTGCGCGGGTTCTAATGGTTGGGCCATCAAGATTAGGCTTCCTTCTCGAGTACACTTGCAATGGAGACATTGGATGGTTCTTTACTTGATGAGAATGGACTGGACTTGTGTTTAGATTTTCATGGGTAGGCCTTGAACTTGAATGATCACGACTTGGACTGACAAAAGGATCTTGGGCTGGAGGATCTCGGTCTAGACTAAGAAGAGGGGTTGAATTATTTGGAGGGTTTGAGATTGTTTCTCGGGTAGGGCTTGAGGAAAGATCAAAAGTGAGAAAATTTAAGTCCGAATTGTCTTCTAACCTAAGCTCCCTCAGAAGACAAGTTTGATCATAGAACCCTTGATTTTCAACGAAAGTGACATATTTTGATATGTAGAATTTCCTAGTATTTGGGTGATAACACTTATACCCTTTCTGTGTTGAGGAATATCCTAAGAAAATTGACTTTAAGGCTCTTGGATCAAGTTTTACTATTTCGGTCTTTTTGCTGAATGTGAACATAGGCAATGCAACCAAAAATTCGTAAGGGAAGTTGTGAGTGTTTTATATGAGGAAATGATTCTGACAATACGTCAATGAGAGACTTGTTTTGTAACACTCTACTGGGTAATCGATTAATGAGATACGTGGTTGTTAAAACGGCTTCCCCCCAGTAAAATTTAGGAACATTTTTCTCAAACAATAGAATGTGAGTAACCTCTAGAAGATGGCGATTTTTTCTTTCTGCAACCCCATTCTATTCTGGGGTGATGACACAAGAAGACTCAAGAATTATGCCATGTGTTTGAAGGAACGGTGACATCACTTGATTATTCTCTCCCATTATCAGAACGAATATAGTTGATGTAAATCCCAAATTGTGTAAGAATCATTTTATGAAATATGGAAAAAATAACACACATCGGATTTATTTTTCATCAAGAAAAGCCAAGTAGTTCGAGAGTAATCATCTATAAAGGAAACAAACCAACGAGCCGCATTAATATTTGAAATTCTAGATGGTCCCCAAACACCTGTATGGACTAAAGAAAAAGCTCAAATGATCTTGACTTATTCAAAGGATAGGAAATTCTATGGTGCTTGGCCATTTGACACACTTCACAATGAAACTCATTGACAGTTATTTTCTGAAACAGCAAAGGAAACATAGTTTTTAACAGTGAAAAAGATGGATGACCCATTTGAACATCATGGAGCCAAATATGAGCTCTTCTTGTAGATTGATTATCAGACATGTAAGACTGAGGAATATAACCGTTTTTATTGCCACCATCACTTGTGCCTAGATAGTAAAGTCCCTCATGTTCTTTAGCACGCCCAATCATCTTCCCCGTGGTCCGATCCTGAAATACACAGTGTGTAGGATAAAATGTTACAGAACAGTTCAAGTCAGATGTGAGCTTCTGAATAGACAGTAGATTAAAAGACAATTTAGGAACGTGAAGGACAGATTTCAAAGGCAATGATGGTATGGTTATAATCCTTTTTCCAGCAACAGTTACCAAAGTTCCATCGGCTGTTTTTATTTTTTGGTTACCGGGACATGGGGTGTAGGATGAAAAATGGTTTGAGGAGTTTGTTATATGGTCGGTCGCACCAAAGTCTACTAGCCATATTCCATTATAGTTGCTCTTTGAATCACTTAGAGGATGGGTCATAGAATACTTACCTAATTGGGCCATGGAGCACAACCCCACCAGTTTATCCATTGCTGTTAGGAAACTGCGGAGTTTTTCAATCTCTTCTCGATTGAATCCACTCAATTCTTGTGTTGCAGCAGTTGTATCTTTTTCCTCTGCATGAACAGCATTGGCTTGATAGTTCCGAGGCTGAAATTTCATCTGGGAATTATTTCTGGGTGGTTTTCCATGCAACTTCCAACAAATGTCGTTAGTGTCCCGTTTTCTTGCAGTAGTTGCAGAACAAACCATCTCTATTGTTTGTTGATTTGTTGAATGACTTGTTCTCTGTCCAGTTGGTGTTCTGTTGTGAGTTTTGAGGGGCAGTAGCAGCAACAGTAGGAACCGAGACAGCAGCAGTAGGAACTCAGACAATTAAGGCCGAGCTCTCACTTGGTGGAGTTTCAAGCATGATGCCTCTCCTTCCTTCTTCACCTCGGACAGTAGAGAAAACTTCACTCAGGGTTGGCAGAGAATCCTTTCCAAGTATTTGCACACGAACTTGGTCATATTCAACATTCAAGCCAGCCAAGAACTCGTAAACCCTTTCTCCTTCAACAAATTTTAGCATCATTGCAGCTTCTTCACTGCACTTCATCTTAAAGTTTTGGTAGTAATCGAGTTCAATCCACAAATTTTTCATCTTGTTATAATAAGCAGTGACCAATAGATGACCTTGCTTGGTTGAGTGAATTTTTGTCTTAATTTCATAGACTAAGGCTGCATCACGCACCTTTGAATAGGTCTGCTTCACAGTATCCCAAATGTCTTTTGATGTGGGCAGGAACATAAGGTTGCCACTAATCTCAAGCTGCATCGAGTTCCAAAGCCATGTCATGATTGACGAGTCTTCTACATCCCAAGCCTCAAACTTTGGATCATCCTCCTTCGGTATAGGGCCTGTCAAGTGACTCAATTTGCCTTTTCCTTTAAGGAAGGTTCTAACTAGTTGGGACCACACTAGGTAATTTCGGCCGTTAAGTTTAAAGGAGGGTTGCAAGTTTTGGTATTCACCTATTTGTGGTTGGGAAATTTGGGTTGAATTAGGGAGGTCGACATTCATGGTATTGTTACCGGTGGTATTGTTACCGGTTTCAAAGATTTCTGACATTTTTCTAGGTGATTAAAGGCTAAAGAAGAAATGACAATGAACAGCTTTTTTTTTCTCAGTAGAAAATCGTGTAAGGCTCTGATACCATGAACAAAAACGTTCTTACTGCATGTTTCATTCATTGAGGAAAAGCTTACAACTATTTATAGAGTACAGAGTATTTTAGTATACAACCTATACTAGGAAATTCTTAATTACAAAAGAATCAAGGAATTATTTTCTGAAATTGACAGCTAACTATCCTATCACTCACAGCTTGCATTGACTCAATAAATCAGGAAACTATCCCTAAGAATCCTACCATTGACTAGACAAATCAGGGAATGATTTCCTTGATAATTTGAGTCAACGAATCTTGATAGATTCGTCAACACAGACAATAAATATTTTGAGGGGTTATTAAAAAGACACGAAGGAGAAATCCCAAATCCACAATTGCCGAGATGGCAGGAATGGTTATCCAAATACCGTTATTCGGTCAAACACATTAAAGGAAGCCATAATGTCCTAGCTAACTACCTGTCAAGACCTTTGGAAACAAAAATACAAGATTCCTCTGCATTAAATAGCCATTATCCATTAAATGGCTATTCACCTATAAATACTACCAAAGACTCCCACGTACTTCAACATTCCATTACTTTACCACAAATAAAGATAATGATGATCAAGGGGAGTTCTAGCAAGAATCCAGACCTTGTAGATGGTAAAAGAGAGCTAGGCATCAGTCTATGGATTCAACTACCTCTAGAGTAGGGCCGGCAATATGGGTCACAACACGACTCGAAAACGACACGAATTTCGCGGATTAGGGTTGAGAAAAAGAAATTCGGGTCAGAATTGGATCGACCTGAAATTGACACGAAAAACACGGGTCAATTTCGGGTTGGACCCGCCTAACCCGAACACGACACGAAACTTGTAAAAAAACTAAAAAATACATATATTTTTCATTACATATTTTGGTTTTATTATGAACTTATGATATCATGATTGTTATACTTAAAATCTTTATAGTACTATTTGCTTAATTTTAATAGATGTTATTGTATTTTAGTGTGTTATGAATTTTAAGTTATTTTTAATATGTAAAAAATTAAATAAAAGTATACAATTTTCGTGTCAATTTCGGGTTCACGGGTCAATTTCGTGTCACGAGTCATTTTCGTGTCATGTCGTGTCAACCCCTAAAGTGGTCATGTCGTGTTCGTGTTGCGATTTTTAAAAAATTTCGCGTCACAGGTCGTGTTCGGATTGACTGCAAATTTAGAAAGAAACGATCAAAACACGACACGAACACGACACGTGACACGAATTGCTACCCCTACTCTAGAGCTTATAAGAAACATCATTTTCTTAAGTATATTATTGATCTAAGAATACGTAATGATGAGATGATGAGAAAAATTAGTCAACTGCTTGGAAGTAGAATGTGAAAATTAGACAGGAAAAGAAAATCTTGCAGAACTCACAACAAATATTATGCTGAGTGTACTACCATTCCCAAAGAGACTGTATCATACAGTCTTTTCCCTAAGATATATGTTCACAAACAGGATCATTATAGACCAATTTTCGTGCACCGTGCTTTTCTCCAGACATATGATAAACTTGTCAACACTGAGCTACTACACGTACTGGCTACTTCTTAATCTTCGGCCAATGGCAATATATTTTGAACCGGCAGTCATGAAGATGCATTGGGCGCTCGGCTATGGACACTTCCAGTGTGTTTGGTAGGGTGGAAAGGAGAGAGGAAAGAAAATAGAGGAAGGATTTTGTAGAGGAAAATGGAATTTTAAGTTGTTTGGTAGAGGAAATGAGGAATGAAGGAAAATAAAAATTCATGAGACCCACCAATTTTTAATCCTTCCAACTTTGGGAAGAAAAGAGGAGGGAAAAAATTTGACAAAAAAAAAGATGTAAAATAACAATTTTAACTTTTACCGTTCATCATATTTTTATTTGAATTAGAGTATTATTGTAAAATGCCTTAAATTTGACATTTTCTTCACTTTTCTTTCTCTCCTACCAAACAATATGTGAGAATTTTACTTCCTTCACCTAGGTATTTTACTTCTCTTTCCTTCCTCTTTCTATCCATTCTACCAAACATAGCATTCATGTTCATAATGTTTATAAGTCAGAAATAAATGACTTTCACAACTTGACTTTCAAAGGGGGATTCGAGCACAAAGCCTACAATTATCATCATTAGGCTATCTGATTTTTGAGGTGATTTTTTTGAACCTATGATTATCCCAGTAGATCATGTTCATCCTGACATCCACTTTTACTGGGCTCATGACTCCTTTTATGGATGCATGACAGTACAACGTGCCTTATCTGAAATCTATGGTGGACCCCCATTACAAAGAAAATTATTTACTCAACCAAGGTCACTGATAGCAACTTGTTAGTTTGTTAGAGAAGTTAGTAGTTAGTTAGAAAGAATGTTATTAGTTAGTTACTGTAGACTTTAGTTGGTTAGGGAATTAGTTAGAGAAAGCAGGAGATATTAAAAGGGGGGTTCGGGAACTAAGAGAGGGGAGGAAAATACTGGAGTCTTGTACAGGAAGTCTTGGCTAAGGCTGAGCAGGGGAGATTTAGCAGTATCTCGAAAGACTGCTTTTGTAATTCATTTCCGTTAGTCAACAAAGATCATATTTCGTTCTTCTGATTCTTTTTTGTTGTAGTCAATATTCTGTTCTTATCAATTTGGTATCAGAGCATTGATTCTGGGCTACAATGGCAGCTAGGAAAACAGATGAAAGGTTCGAACTGGTGGAGAAGGAGATCAAGGAAGTTAGGGTTTCCATGGAAAAGGGAATTGGTGAGATGGAGAAAGGGCTCGGGGAGGTTAGGGTGGAATTATCACAAAATAGGGCGGATCTGATTGAGATCTGCCGTCTGATGGAAGAGCAAATGCAGCTTCTGTTGGCGATGGGGAAAGTGAAGATGCCGGCAAAGGAAATCGGCCCAAGCGTCGCCATAAATCGGGATGGGGAATTTGGTTCGGGTCAAGTTGCAGGCCGTGGGTCGTTGGCCAGAGTTGAGGAAATTGGGCGTGAAGGAAGGATTCCGGCCGATCACAGGGTTTCCAGCGAAGATTGCCGGGAGGTGTTAGGGGTTGTCGGCGGCGGGGTTAGGTTGAACGGAGGGGGAATCAACCATGGAAAAGGGCCGGTGGTGGAACCTAGGGATTTTGGAGGGGCTCGACGCGAATCAAACCTGAACGGAGATCCTTGGGCAACGTTTGGCGGCGGAATAAGTTTCGATTTCGGCAATTTGGGGGCTGGGTCTCGCGATTTTTGGTCTGGGTCTTGGAATTCAAGAGTCGTTAAGGCTGATTTTGGAGCAATTTTGACTGGGTCTTCGCCTTCTGGCATGGTTGGAACTAGGTCAGCGTTTTTGAGCGTGAATTCAGGCAAGATTTTGGCTGGGTTCTGAAATTCCGGCCGAATTTGGATTGGATGCCGAGATTCTGGCGCAATTGGGGCTAATTTCCACGCAATTGGGGTTGGGCCTCGCAACACCAACGTGTTTGGGGCTGGAATAGGGAATTTAGGCGTGAATTCTGGTGAAATTAAGACTGTGTCTTGATCTGCCTGTGCGGACAGGGCAACTTCAGCAAGGTTGGGGCTGGACTTCCTAATTCCAGCAAGATTGAGGCTAATTTTGGTGCAATTGGAATTCACCCTCGAAATTTCAGCGAGTTTGGGGCAGGGTATGCAGAAACTGGTGTGCCTAGAGTTCAAATTAGGAAGTTTGCAAATGGCAGACTTGAAATTGGTGGGTTTGCAACTCCAAAACCCAACCTGTCTCTTGTTCACTGCTTTAGGACCCATTGTTGTTAGGATCGTCGCTGCCGAGTTCATGGTTCCAAGCCTCTCTGTTGTAGCCTTCATCACCGCTGCACTTGACTCTCCTAGAGTCAATGCTCCATTCGACGTTTCAAGATTCAAGCTCATCGATATGGGAAGGAAGTGGAGTCATTCAGCTGCAATTTCTTGACTTACACCTTGAGGACAAGGTCTTTGTTTGGAACGGGAGTAATGATAGCAACTTGTTAGTTTGTTAGAGAAGTTAGTAGTTAGTTAGAAAGAATGTTATTAGTTAGTTACTGTAGACTTTAGTTGGTTAGGGAATTAGTTAGAGAAAGCAGGAGATATTAAAAGGGGGGTTCAGGAACTAAGAGAGGGGAGGAAAATACTGGAGTCTTGTACAGGAAGTCTTGGCTAAGGCTGAGCAGGGGAGATTTAGCAGTATCTCGAAAGACTGCTTTTGTAATTCATTTCCGTTAGTCAACAAAGATCATATTTCGTTCTTCTGATTCTTTCTGGTTGTAGTCAATATTCTATTCTTATCAGTCACCAACCTCGGCACTTGTGCAACAATATCTTGATGATGTGGATAGATATTGGGATGAGTGGTTTAAAGCAAAAGCAAACACGGGAGAACCACCTGAGGAGCTAGACTCAAATGATGGCTCAAATCCATATGTAGACATGGAACTTATCGACATAGGTTCCTGGCACAGCATTGACTGGCTTTCCAGTGATGAAGACTAAGCCCACGAAAGCGTGGTGGGTTTAGGGTTTAGGATTATTTTAATGCCAATACCCTAATGACAATACCATATACCCTAATCCCTATACCCTAATATAATATAATAATATTATATTAGGATATCTGTGGATATGTAGATATGTACATATGTGAGAAGACGGTGAAATAAATCCATACACAAGACTTCAATTAATGCCATGTGAAGATCATATGAAAGCTATGTGAAGACTTTGGCTAGGAATGTGATGTATTTCATATAATCATGCGAGAAAATTCCAAAAATTAACCCTAAAAACCCTATCCATCCCAACAAAACACATAACTGTACCAACTGAACAAACCCTATTACTGTTGCTCTTGCAACAAAACACATGTCATCCCAACATTCCAAATAACTGTACCAGAGTGAACTGAAATTAGGAAAACACTTATCTTAAGATACGTTCTAGTCCCCTTGAAACCACTAGAAGCATCAATAGAGCTAAAAGGACTAACAAAAGCCGAACATGTAGCGTACCTCTCAAGAATTTGATAAGGATCCACTACAAGCTGGAGCTTCCCATCTATCCATATGGAATATCGAACATTGGGAAAGATCCTGTGTAGTAGTAGCTTTGGGATCTGCACAAGAATATGCTGGATCATAACATCTAACAATTCTAGCAAAATTTCATCTTAATCCATAGTGGTAGAAAAAGAGCAAATCAACCAGAATCAACAAACCTTTCCGTTTCGTCTTGAATCATTGTACGGAATATTGTGAACGACAATAATTCTCCACAATCCAACCCGCTTACTGTTGTCTAGGACACTGGAATTCTTTAAATACGCTTCTGTCTCTTCATCAATAAACATGTAGAATGGAATGGTTTTTCGTGCCAATTCACTAACATTCTTGGGTTGTTGTATTAAGTCATAATTTCCTAGCAAAGGTGTGACCATGAGGAAGAGCGGTAAAAAATAAATAAGAGAGAGAGAGCTGTCATAATTTCCTAGCAAAGGTGTGACCGTGAGGAAGAGCGAAAAAAAATAAAAATAAAAAATAGAAAATAAATGAGAGAGAGAGAGAGAGAAGAGGGAGATAATAAATGGAAGTAAAATTCATGGCATGTCCTAAGTACCAAATATAGCTGATGCAACAATGACCTCATGAGACTGCTCTAACTCCATAAGGTCAACTTCATCAATATCAAATCCAGTCCGGAAGCCAGGCCTACTTCCTCTGACAAATCTGCCAGAACAAGTTTATTTTTTATTGAGTTTTGTTATGATTCAATCCATTTATTGCAAAATTATTCAATTCTTTGTTATGATTCAATCCATTTATTGCAAAATTATTCAATTCTAAGTCTTCATTGCTTATTAAATAATCCAAGCAAAACATACAGTGATACAGAAAGAAGAGAACTTACCCACAGTGCACTTGCATTGACTCCTTTATATCAAAAGAATCATCCCTCTGCTTCAGAGAAGGATACCCACCAAATTCAGAGCCACCAAAAGGCTCAGTTCTAGTTGGATTGTCATCAAGAATATATGACAAATTAATGATTACAGGTGACACTGATGCGGACCTTGGCATCATAGTGACCGCCTGCTCCACAGGAAGATAACATACTGGACATGCTGAAAGAAATAAGCAGCAAAAGAATCACTAGCTATTATCAATGCGCGTAAATTCTCATACTTGGTCAAGATGCTAGACCATCACATGATGCATATTCAGGTAACATACAATTCTGAACCAGTTCCAGCAATAATAGAACTAGTAGATGCCACTGAAAAAAATATATTAAATAAAAAAATTGACTCACGGCGCGGTCCAATCCTCTTTGGATTAGCTGGAGGAGGTGGAGGAAACGCGAAATTTTCACATTGATGGGCAGCCGGAACAGAATTTCGAGAAACCGAGGTACTAGAAAGCTTCGGGTCGAAACGATTGTCATGATCCTCGGGAAAAATCAGACGCCTAGTTCTGCCCCTTCTTGTAGTAATGATCTCGCGAGCAGAAAAAATCTCATCGTCACCGAAGGTAGCTCTAAATTCAATAGGCGGGCCATTGTCAGCAGTTCTGATGTTTTCAATACGTTGGGCGATTTTCAAGTTAGCGTTTTCTGGTTCATCACAACAGAGAAATCAGAATCAAAACCACGAGACTGAAATATGCTATTTCCTTCCAGTAAACGACAATGTTAACAACAAGAACCCAAGATTTTCAAATTAAATGGTGCAGAGAAACCAAATCCATCATATGGGCATCGCATAAAACATCAATTAAAACTAGTATAAAACAAAATTTCAAGCGTTCATTACCCAAAAAAAAAAAAAAAAACGGTGAAAAGAAAACAAACCTTTGTTAACAGTAAATGAACCGAACACAAAGACGAAAAGAGCGAGGACGACGAGAAGAAGCATGGCGATCTTCCGTCGACCGAAAAATCGGCAGAGCAAAGGCCGAAGCTTTTCCTTCTCTCTCGAAAGAAGAAGCTTCGAGGGCTTGCGGAGGAGAATCGGCGTCGGCTGAACATTCCAGAATCCATTCTTCTGTTGCTGCTGATGTTGATGTTGTTGCTGGTGTTGGTGTTGTTGTTGTTGATGTTGTTGTAATTGCAATGATCCATAACTCCCCGTGCGGAGACCTAATGACCCTCCAGTCATTGTACCTTTGAACCGAAAATCATCTCCTTCCTCGTCTTCTTCTTCTTCTCCTCGTCGCATAAAACCCCCTCATTCAGAATTACCAGAAGAGAAATTCAAAATTCAAACGCCAATCGAACAGGGAAATCGGATTCGATTCTCGAAATTGACAATATTATTGACTTCAATGGCCAATGCGATCGGATTTTCGCGAAATGAAACGATGGAATTCGATCAACGCCAAGCAAGCAAATTTGAATCGGAACCGGAATCGGAATAAATCAGAATCTTCCGATGGATCGAAAACCAAGAGCAATAGGAACAATGCGAGATCAATTGGAAGAATGCGAGAGAATTTCAAAATCGAAGTTGGATTTCCGATGTGCAGAAGAAGAACTTTTCTAGGGTTATGTAGAGCCTATTACATATGTTTTTCGGCATTCACATTCGCGCCGTTTATCTACTTTAGCTAATTTATTCTCGTTTAATTTATTATCTTTTCGGGTATAATTCTTGGAATGTGCAAAGAGAAAATTCAAAAAATATGCTCAAGAATTTAACTGAAAGAACATATCTCTTAATTAGTGTCTAATAGATAATGGATTGTGTTAAAACAAAAAATAAATAAATAAACACTCAGCTGTCTTCCCCTAAAAAAGCCATTTTAACTTAAGACGTAATTCTGAAAAAACACACATTTATATTAAACATTAGTTAATTAGAGAAATCATCTAAATAATTAAATTGAAAAATTTTCTAAAGTAAAAGAAATCTAACATTTAAAAAAACCAAAACAAATTGGAAAAAAAAAAAGGTGACACAAACTTGTTTAGGTTGCTTTTACAACTTTTAAAAGCATTTGCATAAAAATCTATGCAGTTTATAGTGTTTAGTTAAGAGATTAAAAAACACTTTACACAAAAATCAATACACTTTTTAAGTTATTTATAGAATTTTAGAATTTTTTGCTTTTAGAGCTTTTTTCTGCTTTTAACTTTTACTTTAAGTAAAATAGTGATTTTTTTAGAATATCTCCAACTAAACTCTCTAAATTTTAACTAAATTTTAAATAAAATGACTATAAAATTATTATAGTTAGCAGCTTTTTAGTAAGTCACTCCAATTATATTCTCTATTTTAACTAAACATAAATTATTTTCATATTTTTTTATGTTTAAAATATAAATAAATTTTTTTAATTTTTACTTTATGTCAAAACAAAGAATAAAATATTAAAAAAATAAATAACTAACTACTTCTTGCTAGCTATATTTAACTGTGAAAAATACATAAATCAAAATAACTAATCATTTAGTTAATGGTTGGAGTGGAGAAAAAATTTTTAAAAAAAAAAGTCAAATAATTAATTATTTTAATTAAAAATATGAAATGATTAATATAGTTAGAGTTGCTATTAAAACCACGCAATTCCAAACTCACCGAAGTCATTATCAATATAGATGTTCATGAAACCCACTTTACCTGCCTCACTCGCCCACATCACCTATCAATTTTTTGAGCAAGCAAGTTTAAGTGATAAAATTCTTGGTGGATTGATACTTGGCTTTCCCAGCCATGTCGTAGAAACAAATTTAAAAAAGGAAAAAAAAAAACACACAAACACACATTTAGAGTTATTGAATGGGGATGAAAGCAGGATTAGGGATTATATTTGCCTCGTTCATTTTACCGATTCGAGCTTTCAGTTTTAAGTTTTTACAGTAAAAAACTTTCAGAAAATGTCACATCTAATTTTTTTCTGCTACAGTGAAAAGTTTTCAGAAAATATCACATCTCAATTCAAATTGAAAACTCGAATCCGTAAAGTGAACGAGGCCACCCAAAGCGGGGGCGAAACGGGAGCGGGAGAAATACCCTTCCCCTACCCAGATATACATATACATATATTTAAAAAATATTTTTAACACACACACATATATATATATATATAATAGTACTTAAAAATATGGGATTAAAAAAATTTAAAAGTATTTTACTATTTTATCATATTAAAAAACCCTAATAATTCCTAATTCTTATTATAAATAGTAATTTTGTTTAACCTAAATCTAATCTATATAGTATATTCATCTATCTTGAGATCTTTAAGATCATCTCTGTCGTCCGTCACTTCTTAATTACAATTTAAAATTTCTAATGCTTTACTTTAAAGATTTTAATTTATCATTTAGGTTTAGATTGAACTTTTAGAATTTGATTTCATATGGTTCTAAGATTTGATTAGTTATTTTAGAGTTTGAATTTTCTTTTAAAACATTGGTTTTTTTTCCTGATATATTAACTTTACAATGAATTTTATATTTAATTTAATGAAATTTATTTAAGTGTTAATAATATCCAATATTTATTTTCTTAATGAATAAATGGTAAGGCATAAAGAAAGTCTTCCTGATGTGGATTCTCCGACCCGATTCTTAATACACATATATGGAGGCGTGTATGGCAGCAAAAATAAAATAAATTCTTAATACACATATATGGAGGCGTGTATGGCAGCAAAAATAAAATAAAAAAGGGGACAGGGTTAGGGAAGCATACCCGACTCCATTCCGCCAGATACTCATCCCTAATCTCGTTCATATTTTTATAATTGGTCAGAAAGTCGTCCTCATGACTGTAATACTTAACCTGTGATTTTCATTTGTCCCTAAGAAGTGTGAATTGATTTGTGAACATAATAATAATTGTCAAATAGATGCACTATTTTGCCGCTGGTTTCTTCAACAACACAACAAAATTTAACTTGAAAAATGTTGGATGCTTCTCCTTTAAACTTTTTACCATATGATAAATTATCTTCTAAACTTAATTTAGTTAATTATCTTCAGAACTTAATTAAATGGGTCTTTTTATGATAGAACATTATTTCAATAGTGAATGTTTTCTATAGTTGGATTTGATCAAAATCACGTAAAAATAAAAAATATGTAAAACAAATAGTTTCTGAGATAAATTTAACGACTAAAAACCAGAGACTTGCTAGTAGTTTATTTTTTTCAAGTCTCCACTATTTCAGTAGTAGAACATTATTTCAGTAGTAGTTTAAGATATTTCTATTTTGCCCCCACTAAAATTTAATATTTTTATACATGTCCTCACTCAATTTTACACTTTTTAATATGTAATTAATAGTTATTATAATATATCATCATACATATTTCTTTTATTATTTGTTATAAAAAATTCAATATACACCCCACTAAAGTGAAATGTTGACTCCACTACTAATTGTAAACGTCACGTAATGGGTTTGCTTTCATAACTAAATTTATATGATAGAAAAAGATTGGGCGCCAACGCCTTCAAGATCAATCTTACCTCTAAAAAGACGCTATTTCACACCTATATGATTGATTGCAACTGCTTAGCCAAAGTGATATTTCTTTGTTTATTTATTTCTACTTTGGTCAATTGCTCTAAAACCTCAAATTTTTTAACAAAAAGCCAATTGCTCGAAATTGTGTTGTATCACTAAAACATCAAATTTAATATTTTGAACAAAACGCTTTGATCTAAATGCCTAATGATTATATTTAAATTGGTGGTTAGTGACGTGGTAAGAATTATAAATGCACATCTATTGGACAATTCAATCCAAGAATGGAGAACATTTTGAGAAAATGGGCTGTCGGAAGATGCTGCTCGGTCATCCCACGTATTATCAACTTGAGTAATTATGGTGACGTTTGTCAACTTGAAACAAACGTATGTGATACATTAATATTTACTCACATGTATGATGGCTTTGGAAACTAGGTCGATAGAAAAAAAAAATAAAAAAAATAAAAAATTCTGACATCAACCTTTGCTTATCAATGGTGAACCAAAAAGAAAGCGAAACATAATTATGCTGGATTGAATTTTATTGGGCATTTTCATTAGGTTAAATAGTATGAAAACAATGAAGCAAAGTTTGAATAATGCTATGATGTTAGGTGCAATTGTCTGTATGCATAAGTGGGTAAGTTCAGCATGCTCATGGAAGTAAAAAGAATACTTGCTACTTCTCTGCCATTGTTTTACCTGAGTACGTACGTCTTCAAAACTTACATCAGGTTTCTCTGTCTGTAATTTTCCATCCCAACTGGAATCAAATTCTTTTGATTATTGTACTTACCATTTATGGCCTTTATACCATTTTAATATATGCTTCATTGTACCGTTCGCTTAGCCCCTCTCGGCTTCAAAATTTATGGTACTATTGGAGGTTTCCTTTTTGTGATTAGAGATCTCGTCTTTGTTCTTTGTTGTTATTTTGATTCCATAAACACGAAGTTATTTCCGTCATTTGTGCGTTGTTATGTGTTTTTACAGTGTTTTTATTTTCTGGTGTAATAATGAAGGTGCTCTCTTCATTCATTCCGAGGTTATTGATGTGTTTTGTTGATTGTAAAGGTGTTGTTAGAAAGAATTATATGTGTGCTTTCATTCAAATTTACTAGTAGATGTGATCTATATTCGGGGTCAAGTCTCCTTACGTCTTAAGGTCATTTACGTTAGCTTTTTAATGTTTGTAATGCTCTACTTTGATATAAAATTTCCCTTTAAAAAATAGCAAAAATTCATACCATATGTTATCTTGAAGGTGATTTGCTCACATTATCAATAGACTTCTAATATATTTTAAAATATAATATTTTCTAATTACCACAATTTCTTGACGTTTAAGGCAGGGAGGGGAATACTGCCACCAAGCAACCTACAAAACTCCCTCTTTCCAATTCTTTTCAGTAATCTATTTGATTTTTCTCGACTTTGAACTTTTTTTTTTTCTCTCTCCGCATATCTGATCAATTATATGGCATTTGACTTGGGTAGATGATGTGCGTATATGTCCCTTTTTCTATTTTTTTTTTGCTTGAAATGCCCTTTTTCTATTTTCGTATAAAAGATCAAACCATCTTTTTAAGACTATTTCACTTTTACGTGCCATGCACATGCAGAGCAATGTGAGTGTTAAGTTTTAATTATTGTATTATTATTAAAACATATAAAATTTGATTATAAAATCTCAAAAAGGGAAAAAATAAAGTTTTAAAAGCAAAAAAAAGGGTAAAAAATGACTAAAATGAACAAATAAATAAGTTTCAAGGCAAAATGAATCAAAATAGAAAAAAAAATAAAGTTTCAGGGTAAAATTAAAGAAAGGGGTCAAAAAATGATCAAAATAAATAAATAAATAAATTTTAGGACAACAGAAACCAAAACAGAAAAAAGTAAAGTTTTAGAGAAAAAGTAAAAAAAGAAAAAAAAAAAAAAAAAGGTCAAAAGAGGATCAAAATAATGGAATAAATAAGTTTTAAGACAAAACGAATCAAAATAAAAAATAAATAAAATCTCAGGACAAAAATATAAAAAAAAGAGTCAACAAAGGACTAAATGAAGAAATAAATAAATTTTAGAGTAAAAAAAAACCCAAGAGAGAAAAATTAGTTACAGTGCAAAAATAAAAAAAAATGGTTAAAAATAGGACTAAAATGAAGCGATAAAAAAGTTTTAAGACAAAAATAATGAAAACGGAAAAGAAATCAAGTTCAAGAGAAAAAAAAAATAAAAAAGGGCGCCTAAAATAAAATAATGTTCAATGTGCTTATCTGCATATTTCATGTCATCTTCACTTAGAACCGGAATAAAAAATAATAATAATCATCGTCAAAATAAAATTAAAAATTTAATCAAATTCTATCGTACTTGAATAGTGTGAATGGATAGAGTTCGAATTTTATGTGATTAATCTTCCGAAGAGGCCAAAATAAGTGAATTATTTAACCTATTGAAACATAAAAGGATGCGCACCATAACGAACTTTAAAAATAAACTCGTTTATTTTATTATAATTTAAATTATTTGCTATAGTGTTTTCTCATTTAAATCTACACCTAAATGAGAATAATAGGTTGTTTGGTTTATGTATTCAGAATTATGATTTAGAATTATTCTCGTTTTACATGTATTTTTTGTGAGAAAAAATACTGTAGAGAATCATGAATCATGATTCAGAATCAGAGACGGATATAGGAAACAAACGTATTGTAAGTCTTTCTTGCTATATCGAATCAGTATGTGGACACACGGCAAAGAATCTCATTCTTCCTTGAAACCACAAGGAATGTGCACACGGATGAATCTTCTTCTTATAAATCCAAGCCCCAGTGTTATATATATATATATATATATATATACAAACTGAAATCCTTAAGTGCACAAAATAGTCCTAAAAAAAATCTAAAGCCCCTTAAAATCCGTCTATTTACAAGTAAAAGTACTTGATTTCTGTTTGGATTGGCTAAATATATATATATATATATACAAACTGAAATCCTTAAGTGCACAAAATAGTCCTAAAAAAAATCTAAAGCCCCTTAAAATCCGTCTATTTACAAGTAAAAGTACTTGATTTCTGTTTGGATTGGCTAAATATATATATATATATATATATGTTTTTGACTTATTTAGTCCGAATGATACTTTTGAGTCTCTTTAGATAGACAACATGAAAGTACTTTTGGTTTTATAGGTTCTTTTGAAATAAACTTTTAATTAAGTGTTTATAAAAAAAGAGCTTATAAAAAGTTTTTTTATTTACATTTTTAACTTTTTATTTAGGAGCAAAAATTAGAAATTCCATCCATATTATTGTTTTGCATTACTTTTTATAACGATAAGAGCTTTTGACTTATTTACCAAACATGTTCCAAAAACTTTTCTAAAACAAAAAAAATTCTTTTTTATGCGCCTTCCAAACACTAATTTATAAACTCTTATTTATGTTTCTTTTCTTCTACTATTTAAAAGTAAAAGCACAAGCACTAACAAACGGCCCCCTGACTAGCAGTACGAGAATTTACTCTTGGCACATCTTAAGCCATGCACATGCAGAGCAATGTGAGTGTTAAGTTTTAATTATTGTATTATTATTAAAACATATAAAATTTGATTATAAAATCTCAAAAAGGGAAAAAATAAAGTTTTAAAAGCAAAAAAAAGGGTAAAAAATGACTAAAATGAACAAATAAATAAGTTTCAAGGCAAAATGAATCAAAATAGAAAAAAAAATAAAGTTTCAGGGTAAAATTAAAGAAAGGGGTCAAAAAATGATCAAAATAAATAAATAAATAAATTTTAGGACAACAGAAACCAAAACAGAAAAAAGTAAAGTTTTAGAGAAAAAGTAAAAAAAAAAAAAAAAAAAAAAAAGGTCAAAAGAGGATCAAAATAATGGAATAAATAAGTTTTAAGACAAAACGAATCAAAATAAAAAATAAATAAAATCTCAGGACAAAAATATAAAAAAAAGAGTCAACAAAGGACTAAATGAAGAAATAAATAAATTTTAGAGTAAAAAAAAACCCAAGAGAGAAAAATTAGTTACAGTGCAAAAATAAAAAAAAATGGTTAAAAATAGGACTAAAATGAAGCGATAAAAAAGTTTTAAGACAAAAATAATGAAAACGGAAAAGAAATCAAGTTCAAGAGAAAAAAAAAATAAAAAAGGGCGCCTAAAATAAAATAATGTTCAATGTGCTTATCTGCATATTTCATGTCATCTTCACTTAGAACCGGAATAAAAAATAATAATAATCATCGTCAAAATAAAATTAAAAATTTAATCAAATTCTATCGTACTTGAATAGTGTGAATGGATAGAGTTCGAATTTTATGTGATTAATCTTCCGAAGAGGCCAAAATAAGTGAATTATTTAACCTATTGAAACATAAAAGGATGCGCACCATAACGAACTTTAAAAATAAACTCGTTTATTTTATTATAATTTAAATTATTTGCTATAGTGTTTTCTCATTTAAATCTACACCTAAATGAGAATAATAGGTTGTTTGGTTTATGTATTCAGAATTATGATTTAGAATTATTCTCGTTTTACATGTATTTTTTGTGAGAAAAAATACTGTAGAGAATCATGAATCATGATTCAGAATCAGAGACGGATATAGGAAACAAACGTATTGTAAGTCTTTCTTGCTATATCGAATCAGTATGTGGACACACGGCAAAGAATCTCATTCTTCCTTGAAACCACAAGGAATGTGCACACGGATGAATCTTCTTCTTATAAATCCAAGCCCCAGTGTTATATATATATATATATATATATATACAAACTGAAATCCTTAAGTGCACAAAATAGTCCTAAAAAAAATCTAAAGCCCCTTAAAATCCGTCTATTTACAAGTAAAAGTACTTGATTTCTGTTTGGATTGGCTAAATATATATATATATATATATATGTTTTTGACTTATTTAGTCCGAATGATACTTTTGAGTCTCTTTAGATAGACAACATGAAAGTACTTTTGGTTTTATAGGTTCTTTTGAAATAAACTTTTAATTAAGTGTTTATAAAAAAAGAGCTTATAAAAAGTTTTTTTATTTACATTTTTAACTTTTTATTTAGGAGCAAAAATTAGAAATTCCATCCATATTATTGTTTTGCATTACTTTTTATAACGATAAGAGCTTTTGACTTATTTACCAAACATGTTCCAAAAACTTTTCTAAAACAAAAAAAATTCTTTTTTATGCGCCTTCCAAACACTAATTTATAAACTCTTATTTATGTTTCTTTTCTTCTACTATTTAAAAGTAAAAGCACAAGCACTAACAAACGGCCCCCTGACTAGCAGTACGAGAATTTACTCTTGGCACATCTTAAGCCAAAAAAAAAAAAAAAAAAAAAAAACCTCTTAGAATGCGTGAATTTAGATTTTTACACTTTATTTTTTATTAATATCATTTTTAGTTAAATAATTATTTTAGTTAAAAATGTATTAATTAAGAATAAAGAGTAAAAATTTAAACTCTTGCACTTTTAAGTTCAACAATTTTCTAAAAGAAAACATCAATTAAATAATCACAATATAATTATTATATAATTAATTAGTTTGTGCCAATTTTCCAATAGATAGAATTGATTATTTTTACATACCGTGATAATTAATTATCTTATTCGAACTTTAAATTTATAATCATCTCATGCTTGGATAATAGCTAACTTAATCGTATTTTAATTCATAACTTGAATTAATTATCATACACTTGAATAAATTACTAATTATCATATACTTGAATAAATTACTAATTCCAACTAGATATTTTTGAGTTGATAATTATCAGTTTATTGAATAAGTGACTAATTCTTCTTAAATTTATATTGGCTTCATAATTATCACCTACTGGATAATTATTGAATCACTCTTGAAATTACAATAAGATTTGCGTCTGTAGTCCCAGAAGGCTGTTTATGTCTAGCTCCCAAACAGAAACCCCAGATACACGCATAGAGTTCAAATTTTATGCAATTAATCTTCAAAAGGGAGAAATAAGTAAAATGTTTAAGGGCATGTTTAGTTCGCTGATTTGAGTTTTTAATTTGAGTTGAAATGTGACTTTATGTGAGAGTTTGTTATTGTAGCAAAATAGTTAAATGTGACTATTTTTAAGAGCTTTTTACTGTAGTAAAATTTAAATTCTAAACTCAAATCAGTGAAATAAATATGACTTAACTTTTTTCAAAAAGCGTAAGACAACCGTGTAGATATTCTCATCTATTAGTGGAAAAGGAAAGGAAATAATTAGATGAAATTCTAAAAAGAAAAGAGAATCTTGAATTGCTTGTTGACAAGAAAATTAGGAAGGAAGAAAGTTATAAATTTAGAGGCATTTTTTTAATCCTTCTAACTCTTAAGAAAAGACGAGAGAAAATAGTGTGTCAAATAATATGATCTTAATCACACCTAATCTTTTTAGATTAAAATTATAGATTCTAAATTATAAAATATAGGAGTGTGTGAATAAAACCATTCTAAATTATAAAATATAGGAGTGTGTGAATAAAACCATTCTAAATTATAAAATATAGGAGTGTGTGAATAAAACCATTCTAAATTATAAAATATAGGAGTGTGTGAATAAAACCATTCTAAATTATACTTAATATTTTCCTTTTATTTTTTTCTCTTTTGCCAAACAATATGAAAATAACAATTCTCACTACTCTTTTTTATTTTTTTCATCTTGGTATTTCTTTCTTCTCTCCTTCTATTTTTTATTTATCTTATCAAACATAGTATTAATCAATGATAACCTTCAACATAACTGAGATGTTTATTTTAAGGGTTCGTCTCTGATTTTGAATCATTATTTTTTATTCTCTATAATGTTTTTTACAAAAAATTTAAATTTTAAAAATTCAAATTATAAATTATGATTCTGAACTCATTAACTAATGATTATGATTATGATTTTTTAGAGAAAGTAAATAAACAAATAAGAAAATGATTGTGTTTTTTCGGAGTTCAGACGACTTTAATTATTGCTCCTCTCAAAATGCTTCGCATGGAATTTTTCACCTCTTTTATGGCCGGAGCCCAATCTTTGCAGCATTGACCGTGATAATAATAATGATAAGAAAGTTAAAAAAGCAAGCATTCGTCTTTCACAACAATGTTCTAGAATTAATTAATATTAAAAAAAAACAATGTTCTGGAATTTGGTTTAATAAAGCAGATTAGCAAACATTAATCCGACTGCCGCATTGCAAAACATCGCCCCAAAGGTTGTTTTAAGGTTGTCTAGTATTTCAGTTTAGAGCGATGCTTTGCGACGTTATAGTGAGATTAGAAAAAATGGAAAATTTAATTATGAGAATACATGAATTTAGATTTTTACTCTTTATTTTTGATAAATACCTTTTTATTAGTGTAATTATTTAACTAAAAATATTATAAATCAAGAATAAAAGGTAAAAATTATGATCTATGCACTTTTAAGGGTCAAGATTACCCATCGGATTAATGTTTGCTAATATGCTTTCTTATATGACAATTCTTATAATCACCTATTGAAGGAGGAAACTAATTCAAAAACACACGTACGACTTTGGACGGGCCACCCGCGACCGCCTCAAAAAACCGATTTTGAGTCCGACGCCTGACCCGCTCAAATTTTTCAGGCCGCCCGTCCGAGCCCGAGAAGGCTCGTGGACGGGCCGCGGACCTGGTTTTGGCGGCCCGAGAAGGCCCGTGTATATATATATATATATATTTTTTATTATTTTATATAATGTACTATTATTTAGTAATTGTATTTGTATATAAATAATTATTAAGTTATTTTGTATTAAAATTATATAAAAACTAAAATCAACATTCAACACCCATAATTAACACAATTTAATAAATTAATTTTGTATATTAATTTTTAAATTCGTAATTTATGATTGGCTCGTTAAAAACTTACCAAGAAAAACCCAATTATGATAAAAACTTGGTAAGTAAAAAAGAGTGCAATCATTTTGTGACAAATTACAAATTTTACAAAATCTAAATATACAATTATAATTTTGAAAGCAAACACATATTTACAAATTACAATTTAATTTGAAGCTGGAGGATCGTCTTCAAAATTAAATGTTAATCTATTAAATTCATTGATCCATTCTTGACTTGCCGGCGAAATTGTATCCTGTAAATGTTGATCGGCACGATCCCAATCCACCATGGCTCGGATTTGTAGGTTCCTCAGTTGGTTGTATTTGCGATTCCTGCGTAATAAATTCATTAGTAGAAAATTACCCTTCACAGGAATACTATCATAGCCGAAAGAATCCATTATAAAAAATAAGAGCGATTCGAGAGAGAGAGCTTTAGGACATCTGTGATAGTTATTGGAAAAACTGTGAGAGAGGTTTGAGAAATTGAGAGAGATTTAGAGAAATTGGGTGTATTTATAGGGAAATTTTTAGGTTAAAAATTTAATTTTCCCCCAAAATTTAGATCCAACATCTACTTTCAATTTTCAGCGGGTTGGGTTCAGGCAACGGTCAAAAAAAGAGCCGTTAGAGTCGGGCTTTCAAGCGGTGGTTTAGGTCAGGCTCCAACGGTAAAAAAATCTAGCCGTTGGTCGGGCTTTGGGTTCGAGCAATTCAGACCGGAGGGAAAAAATCAAAAAAAAAATCTGGCGGTTGGCGGTTGAGGGCGTCTTTCGGCGACGTCGTCCAAATTCGGGTAGCCTGAGTCCGAGCCTGAATTCTTCCTTAGACGGGCGGCCTTATGGGTCTACCCGCTGAGCCTAAAAAATTTGGACAGGCCCGCCGGCCTAAAGTTCCACCACTATTTAGACTCGCTCAACTAAAATATACAAAGTCATCTAAGACTAAAACATTAATGGGAACCCTAGGTAAAGGCTACTCAATTTCGACCAATCACATTTGGTTTTATATACTCTCGTGTAATCATAATTATTGAGAGAACAATGTTATAGAGTACCAGTATGCACCAGTCACTGTAGAAGGTGGATCTTACAACATGAGGTCTATTTTTTTTTATTAATAGTGTTGCTTAACACCGATAATTTTCTCCTAACATTTTTCCTTGTGATGTCCTTGTTGCACGCTTAAATTGATCATTGAACTAAATATTCATAGGATTATTTATGTAATATACTTTACAGTTTAAAATTTTCTCTATTTATAATCTATTTTATTTTTAAAACCTATACAGTATTCGTTAAATAATTCAAATAATATTTCAATTTTATTCACGCACATCTTTTCATAAATAACATTCGCAAAAAAAAAAAAAAAAACTCTGGATAGTTTGTGAACAACATTTCAAATAGTTTTTATAAGATAGCCCTTAAAATAAAACACAAAACATAAAAAAGACGAAATTTTATGTTTTTCAAATGTTGAAAAAAGTTTTCAGAAAATTTTCTCAATAAAAAAAAAATAAAATCTGTGGGATTAAGAATATTTTTATCCTTTTCCTTTGTTTTTTTTCTACAACATGTGCAAAGAATGAATTGAAATAAATTTTTCAAATTTTAAAGATTTTTTTATAATTTTTAAAATTAAAAGAATAGATCTTGACACAGAATAAAGCTAAAAAGTATAATTTTATAATTACAGCAATATTAGTGTAATCATGATTCGCACTCCAACTATACAATATCATATACAAATTATTTTTTTATAATAGGGTACAATAAAATATCTTATTGGTCATATTAAAACTATAAATTTTATAATTTTAACGAAATTGGATAAATAATCAGAAGGCCTAAAATTAGCCCTACCAATAAGATATTTTGTTGTATCTTAATACAAAATTCTCCTATCATGTGGTAGTGTTGAAGTTCGATATGAATGTACATTATTATATGGGAGAAAACAAAATGTAATTACCTTCAAGTTTGACATGCTCATCAGCGTCACTTGTCCTAATATAATATTTCAACAAATGAATCAAATATTTGTCATTCAATTGAAAAGATTCTTTTATATGTCGTAGTACAAAATCCACATTGACATCTAAAATAGGAAAAAACAAACTCTAGTCATGGTTGTGCTTATTGCTTAGCATTGTGTTCGTGTATTACGTGCACAAACAATCATGTCAGCAGTATTTCATTTAGGTGGGGTCCATTATTATTATAACTTCATAGTTTTTAATCACTTGCCAATTGGGGTGTAAGAATTAGTCCCGAACCCAACTAACCTGCCCCGACCCTACCCGAATACTTTATTATTATTATTTTTTTCGGTTTCAAATAGTGTTAACCCGCAATTCCCCCCGCCCCGACCCTACCCGAGTATTTTTTTTTTTTTTTTTCGGTTTCAAATAGTGTTAACCCGCAATTTGCGGGTAGGAGCGTGGGCCGGGCCTCCAAGATCCGATTATACCCCGACCCGGCCGAATTGCAAAAGTAAGGCGTTCTTAAAAAAAAAACAACCCTAGGTATTGAAGTCTTCTCCCTCTCTCTCCTTCTCTCATTTTTGCGCCGCTCTCCTTCTCCTCGCCTCGCCTCGCCTCTGCTCCGTTCCTACGTAGTCTCTCTCTCGCCGTTTGTTCTCACTTCCTCAATCCTCACTAGTCACTTCCGCCGCCGTTCCTCTTCTTCTTCTCACAGAATCCCTTGCTGTTGAAGGTTAGAAGCAAAGGCTCTGCTCTCACACTCTCCCTCACGCTCTTTTTTTTTAATTTTACTTTTGATATTGGATTGAAGTTGTTCATATTGTTCGATGTTATGTTTAATTTTTTCAATTAATTGTGGTTATCGTTTTCCTTGGTTTGTCATTCATTTACCTGACATTATTGATGTTATGGTGATTTACAGATTGTATAATACATTAATTTATTACTATGTATGGTTGCATTACGGAGTTTACCCGTGATAAATCTTGGTTTACCCGTGGCAAAGCATCAAAGAAGCAATAAATTTGGAATTGGTTTACCCGAAGTAACTCAGCAGACCCAAGGTAACTGAATAGTGTACGGGTTATGGGAGCAAGTGGCATGTTGTGGCCCACAGTTTTTTCAACCTGATTCTTACAGGCCGGCTCAAATCTTACCAAAAATCCAACCCTATCAGGCTGAATTTCACCCCTACTTGCCAAATAATATTAAAACCAATAATATTATCCAAAAAAAAAAAGAAAAGGAGGTAGGTAGTACAATATTTATATATTTAGCATTTATATTTTCCAAACAAGAATTATAACTGAGAATAGGAAGGCACAAAAATTAATTTGTCGTGTCTGCAATGAAGAATGCTTACAGGTATATGTCAACATCCCTTTTAACTCTTCAAACAACATTTAAGTGCTCTTCAAGATAAACTCCAGTAGCAAATTACACCATTTTTTTTTCTGGGTGGAATCCAAAAGCAAACTATTCAACCTAAGAAATAGTATACTTTCATAGAACATTATGCTTAACTTTTTCTTTTTATTATTATTATGCAGGAGAAATCTTGACAAATATTTCTTAAAATTACATGAGTCTTGATTTTTACCTTATCCCTTTTTAGTCAAATAACTACATTAATAAAAGGGTAATAATCAAGTTTTGGAAGTAAAAATAGAGACCCATGCACTTTTAAGAGTAAGTTCAACAATTTTTTCAATATGCAATCATAACTTGTTAGTTTTTAACATTGATCAACATTATGAAATTAGCAAGCACTTTTATGATAATTTTTCTGCTACAACAATTGAAAAGTCGCTTAAAATTTCTACATGCACACAGTATTGAGTATGCAAGTTTAAGCTTTTTCTAATTTTTTTTAATGTAAAGGTATATCAAGAATGTATCAAACATTATAGCCAACACACACATTAAGATATGCAGATGTTTTAAAAACTTTAAATCTCTCCTAGTACTTTTTTTTTTGTGTGTGTTTCTTATAGCAAGCTTGATCTTTTATGATAATACCTAGAAAGAAGTATAGTTAATAAAATTAAATATAAATGAACACTTCATGCATGAAATAATTCAATCCTTACGTAACATACACCAATAGTTTGTTTGTTTTTCCCCTTAAAACACTGCAGGATGAGTAATTCGAACTCTACATTTTATAGTGAAGTCTACAGACATGAAATTATCATTAAGGTATACCTACCATCACAGACATCAAAGATATTGGAAGTTAAAATTTCAGTATTTTCTGTAAAGCCACCAAATTATGAATGTGCTAAAGGATAATTACGTTTTGGAAGCAATTTTCTCCAATCCATGTATTAAAATTATCTTCCCTTAAATTTTACTTGTATGTTTCAACTTTCAAATATAAGCACAAGAGAAATGCTAGTTAAATATATAACATAATTTTACTAGTAGTTATATTGCAATATTGTAAGAAATTCAAAATATTTTTATATAGCAAAAACTAGCATTATTAGAATATTTCAAAAAAAATGCTATATTTTAATTCCACTTTTAACATATCATGTAGCGTAATTTTTTCCGCAGTTAGACCCTAAACAATCCCAATAATACGAATTAGAAATATTTCCATGGTTATATGCCTATTTGTCATGAATGAAGCTAAACTTAGAATGATATGAGGATAATAAGAATATTCTTTGGCAAAAAGATGGTAATATTATTAGTAAAAAAGAAAAACAATGTTCCAGTTAGCTAAGAGAAAAAGGAATAACATAAGAATAAGATAAAATTAACTAATATATGGAGTAATAGTACTATTTATAATTTATACTCTCTATCCAAAAAAAAAAAGTGTACGTATAGCAAAGAATAGCTCCAAGGTCCACATGCAGCCAATTATTAATTCTTGTGGGTCTGTTTTTTCCATAATTGATTTATGTCATGATTCAGTAAAATACAATTTAAGCATGTCCTATGATACTATTATTTAACAAAAATTAAAAAAAATCATAACTACAGTAGTTCTATTCCAACTTATATACCTGTATTTCAGTAGTAAAATGAAAAACAAAAAGCTTATGCAAGAAAGTTGTGTCCAACCAAAATAATAATAATTGACTTTATTGGTGGAAAAAAGATTATAATAATTGAATTACGGTCGTGAGCTTTGCCTATATGTTAGACTGCATGGAGACACCAAAAGAATACATGAACCGAAAAGGTAGGACCCACTTGAGGCTAGGCCCCACGGTTAAAATGGGTCCCACATGGTTGTTTCGTTGTTTGAGAGAGAGAGAACACTGCCATAAATCTCATGTACCCATTATGTGGATAACTGTTTATAATTCAATGGACATGGACAGTTGTTGTTAGGTTATTGATGGATTGCCCATTACTTTTTTTTGCTAATTCGGATTGCCCGTTATTTCACACTTGTTCGGTTACATTTTTGAGTTATGATGAGTTAAATATAAGTTTTAAGTTTAATTTAAATTATAATTTAGGTTAAAGTTATAACTTTAGTTTGTGTATAGATGTGCACATTTGAGTTATAATTTAAATTGAAAATCGATTTGAGTTTTTTTTTAAGTGGGTCAAAACTTGAATTTATATTTTGATAGTATTTTAATAAAAACTCAATGATGATGAAAAATATTAATAAAGTATATGTGTGGGGTTTTATTCGTCTCTTTGTTGTGAACGCATAGAAAAAAAATCATTTCAATCGAAATTAAAATGAAAAAGTCATAGCGTTTTTAAGAATAAAAAAAATATTGTTCATTAATTTGAGTTTGAGTTTAAGAACTTGAGTTGAAGGGGCAACTTAAACTCATATTTTAACCCCATACTAAAGTTAAAACTCAAGTTAAAACTCAAATTTTACAAATGAACATGCACTTAAAAAAAATTGTAACTTAAATTTAAACTTTTTTTTAGTTTTACTCTAAAAGAAGACACCCTTGATTTTTCTTTTCTGTGCATTATTTTCTTAATTTTGTTTCTTAACTATATATGCCCTTGGTTTCATCATAAGGGCAGCCAAACAAAGAAGGTTAACAACATATGCCCTTGGTTTCATTATAAGGGCAGCAAAACAAAGATGTGGAAAGGAAATACAATGGTCCCCTCTTTTGTTTTGTCTTTTTTTATCTTTTTTTCTTTTTCATACATAACAAGTATTTTGAAAGTATTAAAAAGAAAAATATTATAATAAAAAAGTTAAATTTAAATTTTTATGAAAGAACACTACAGTAATAAAACTTGAGTTGTGAAATAAATAAGATCGTAATATATTTTATATTGTCGTAAATTTATAACTTTATATTGTGAATTTATACTTAAACCTTTTCTTGGTCGGGATTTTGACCTATTAAACCTAAACACATCCTCTTTAGTCATTATTGTTGGGTTGGTTTGAAATTTGTGAGGTGTTGATAAATTGATATGGTTCGATTAGATTTTGAATTATACACTTGTTTTTCCATAAAACTTTGATCGTATATTTTGTGTGTGTCCTTCCATTTGGCTAATTGTTTTGGTTTTCGTTTTTTTTCTTGGATATTTGGGTTTTGTCGATTCATATTACGCATTGATTTGTGTTTCTCGTATTCTTTTGGTTGCATTTGAATATAATTATTGTTTTAGATGTTAGCGGGTTTCGTATCAATTTGGATCCACGTGAGTAGGCTGAAGACAAACGTTATCGACGAATGTAATGAATCTGGTTTTATAAATAGCTACTTTGCGGCTGAAATTATCATTAAAGAAGAACGTTATTGCTTCTGTTCCTACTTGTTGGTTCATTGTCGTTGTCCAGTTAATCTCTCCTTTAGTGAAAACTCTTTTTTTTTTGGATTTGGAGGTGATTGTGCAACTAGAAAAAGAGCCAAAACACCTTATGATGTGATCAATGATACTGATAATGAAGAGGATAACCAAGATGACATGCAACAGCCAACAAGAGACAACTTGCTTTTCCATGTCTGCAAACTAAGGGGTCGTTTTATTGGAAGATTCAAGTAGTTTGAACCCAAGTTCAAGTTTAAATTCGTACATAGTACTTGTTTGTAAAAAGTAAAAAAGAATTTAAACATTTGATGTGACATTTAAACCTTAAAAATAAAAAGATTTTTAAACTTATACCCCCCTTAAATTCTTAGATTTAAACTCGGGTTCAAACCCTACAGTTCAAAACCCACATGATTCAAACCAAAAATTCAAACGAACCCTAAACTTTTGATGCTAATTTTCTCAATCTACTAAAAAAAGGAAAAAGAAAGAAAGAAAGAAAGCGGAATAAACTGAAGATATTTATTTCTAGCAAAAAAAACTGAAGATATTTATTTTTTTTCTTTGAGATTTTTCTAGAGAAATAGAAAAACTAGCAAAATTATTGAATTAAATGATTGAGTACTCACGAAAGGCAAAACAAATGTTAGTTTTAGCTATAATAAAAGAAAAAAAATTACTGTGCAACATGGATTTTTGTTGAATAACCCACAGAAGGTAAAAGTGGCTTGAAATCTATGGACGAGACGTTCCTAATGGGGTTTATACCCCCGCCGGAGCAATGGCCAAGTGGGAATTAGTTAGATACATCTTTTTTTTTTGCTAGTAAAAAAAGCGATCAAGTGGTGCACCTCACGATCAAGTGGTGCACCTCACACTCTTATCTCTTTCAGTTTTAGGAGACGTTTAGTAAGGAGATTCATACTATAATTTGAATAATGATTCATGAATTGTTATAGTGTTTTCTCTCATAAAAAATACACATAAATTAAAAATAATTTTAATTCATAAACTAAACATCTCCTTAGACAATCTTGGGGAAAGTGGTCAAGCGTTTGAACTAAATTCCTTCTGTCCATCCAACCAGCGTTCCTTCCAACGGATGTGGAGTTTCGAACAGTAATAAAGCCAAGAAATTTTGTCAGGGCTAATTACTACAATAGCCATTGATTAGTAATGACAACAAATTAAAACTTTAATTAAACTAAATAAATTAATGTACTACAATCGTCCCCAATATATATATATATATATATATTTGAATTGGGTTCTCCACAAGTTTTAATGTCTTGAAAATATTGTATAATAGCCTCAATATTAAAGCTATTTAAGGTATATTTCTCAATGTACATAAAAATATAATTCATAAATTAATCTATCATTCAATTTTATTCATAGTGGAAATTAATACTCTTTCCACAATATAGAATTAATGCTAATATCATATGTTGATAATATATATGAATATTGTATATATATAATGAAAATTGTGACACTTATGTAACTTTTAAGGAATAAAATTAAATTTTCAATTTTTTTTTTTTTTGGGAGGGGAGGGGGAGGGGGGGCTATTTGTAGTATAATGAAATCTAATATATATGAATATTGTGTGTGTGTATATATATATATATATATATTTAAAAAATAAAAGTTAGGGGGGCTTGAGCCCCCCTCGTCCAATGCTAGCTACATCTGAGGTTTCAAACTCTGTAAGGATGAAAAGAGAGTCCTACCATAGACTTTCTTACCATTGCACCACAACGCTCCATGATTAGATCCATCTTATTTGGTCAAGTATAATTGTAAATTAATATAGGAAATATTTAGACAAAATGATCATTTAAACTTCCAGTTTAGAATATGTTTTCAATTTAACAATATTATCAATCTGTTTATTTTATAAATATTGAGATAATATTATTCTGAATATGCCCCTTTTAGGGTAGTTGTGAATTTGTTTAATTGATGATTAACAAAGGATAGAAATATCATTATGAAATATTTTACGTACTTATATGCAAATAAATATCACAAATTGTGGACATTCTTTTTTTCATCCCCATAATGGATATATGTGTAATTAATTCTTAATATTGGTACTGAATTAAGCTTTTTGTTGAACAAGGAAGCTTATTTTGAGTACACTGGATATGTAACAACAATACTAGGAACCATTTGGTTGGACAAGCAAACTCTTATTAGCTTAACTGATGATATGAATACATATTTTGATTATTTATCTATGTAGATGTGTAATTTTGAATACGATACACATCCTTTAATTATTAGATATAGTTGAAAACTTTTCTAATTTATCCCAGAAAATTTGACATGTACCTTCCTGAAAATTTACATTAATCAACACTGTTAATTTATATAGTACACAAAATTGTTGAACTTACATTTTGAGGGCATGAAACTGAAATCTTACCTATTTTTTATTGATTAATATCTTTTTACTTGATATAATTATTTGACTAAAAAATATATTAATTAAGAGTGAATGATAAACATCCAGACTCACATCATTTAAGAGGTATTTGTCTCATTTTTCTTAACTAATTTTGTAGCGTGCTTCGCACATATTACCGTGTTTGAAACACCTAAAGAGTTTATTGTTTACCGAATAATGAGAAATTCATTTATACAACATTTAAGAATTTATTTAAAAAAGAAATAGGTATGAAGATAACAATTGACAAAAAGAAAATTAAGTAGGGACATATTTGAAGATAATTATTCTAATCATTGACAAAAAATAAAATAAGAACACATGCGAAAGAAATTAATTTCACAGGAGTAAAGTGCAAAAAAAAACATAATTTAAAAAAATCACATAAAAAATTAAAATGTATTAAAACATTCACAAAATAAAAAATAAAGGTAAAAAAAGTAAAAAAGAGAGAAAAAAAGAAGTAAGTGTAGGCTGACATGTAGCAACCTCATAAAAAAGATCATTGACTCTTTTATGTTTGTTACATAAATTAGATTAGATTAGATTTGATTAAATGTTAGATTAGATTATATAAATAAAGATAAAAGTTAAAATAGTAAAAAAAAAGAAAGTAGTAAAGAAGAGAGGCCACCACCTGACAGCTTAAAAAAAGATTACTGTTAAAGAGTTTTGACTCTTTTATGTATTATAAGATTAGTAATGAGGATATATTTTATTGTATATCCTTCACAACTCACTCTTATTTCACGCTCTCTTTTAACATTTTATCCTATTTAAGTTGGTAAATAACTAAAGAAAATGAAAAAAAAAACTTGTAACTTTTTTTTAACCATAAAGCGCATTATATTGTCTTAGTGGTAGAGTAAATTTTTTAGCCTTTTGATTAAATTTTAATGTTTCCATTTATGTTAAAGAAAATGCATTTATGTCACACAAAATACTCTTTTTTTTTATAATTCAAAAAATACTCTTATTTGGTCGTAGAAAAATGACTAAAAAAATTGCTCTTGCGGTCCTTTTGTGAAAGTTTACATATTTTATTTTTAAAACGCATAAATGGTTATATATAACCGAATGGTTCATTGGTGCTTTTGAACTTTAAAATTATTCTCAATTCGTCTCTTAAATTTTAAAAATTTTTATTTTGCTCTTAACTCATTTTGTTGTAATTTTTATTAAAATCATATCTAAACAAAAAGATCATATCACTGTATTATTTTCTACTTATTTTTAATATAAATTGTAACAAAATAAATTAAATAGAAATAATTTAAAATTTAAATAATAGAATGAAAATTTTTAAAATTTAAAAATATATTAAAAATGACGTAAAAATTCAGGACATTAATAATAATAAGCCTAACCGAAAAGGGCATATCTCTTGGTCTCCAATATTGTTGTTTTACCGTGGGAGCGAGATAGACGGTTATGGTCTCACATAACAGTTGCTAAAAAGTGAAGCTGATAAAGCAGTGGAAAAGCCAACGACTTTCAACGAGCAAATCAACACAACTTTTCTCTACAGAAACCGAGGAAGGAAAAAAAAAAAAAAAAAAGGTAAAAGAAAGAGGCATACTTGAAGCACACGCTCTATGTTCACGTGACTGCACGCGATGTTAGTAAAAGATTTTTCCTGATTTTTTTTTTCAATTTTTTCATGTGCTTTTTTCTTTCTCAAATTAATTCAAGAAAAATATTCTTATACTGCTCACAATTCAAATTTTTTACTTACAGTATTTTTTCTTATATAAAATTCATTAACTCGAATTGTGAAAAACCGCGCATAAAATACAATGATCTACTTCAATTTAAAGGTTTTTTTAGTTAAAAAAAGTCAATACTTATTATTTATTTTATCTAAAAAACTCGATATATTTTATCGTGTAAAAGAATAGGTGGGTATATAAGCCCTCCCAAAGAATTAAAAAATTAAGCCTATCATGTTTCTTTTTATATCAAATACCCTCAATTTACTTTTAGTTATTATTATTATTATTATAATTATTATATTTGTAGGATAGGACTAATCATGCTAAATCCCCTAACTAGGGATGTGCAGAACTTGTTTAAAAAATAAATTTTAACTAATTGAAAAATAAAAATAAATTTACTAAGTGGAAAGGTCAACCCATTATAACCAATATGCACTTAAATATTAAAGTTTGACATTCAATATGCTTGGATAGATAATAAAGAGAATGAATAAATATCACAACTTTATCCACAAGTATGGGTACTCGTTAGTTAATAATTCAGGGACATTTATGAAATTATAATTAATGTCACATCACTATTTTGTTAGTATTATATATTATAAACAGTGAGAGTATTTAAAATTCAGGTATATAATTCAGGTATATAATTAGAAGCAAGATAAACTTTTTTTAAAGTTTGAGGAATATGTTAAATTAGAATATATAGTTAAGAGATATTTATGAATCAAGTATAACGATATAATTAGATTAATATTTGAGTGCACTAAATTTTACCGCCACACAGAATAAATATAAATGCGACATCTATATTTATTTATTATGAAAACAATGTGACTACAAAAATAAAAAAGAAAAAAAAAAAGAAATCTTGTTATTTAAGGATTGTTTTTGGTGGAAATGAGTGTCGAAATTTGTGATGAATATGAGAAGAGGAGTTAGATTTTTTCTTTTAATATGCATTGAAACTTGAAAGCAGGCACACCTTTATCAGAAATCAGAATCATTACGAACAAGTTCACTCTCATCTCTTTAGTAAGCATTTCACAATAAAGATTTAGAAATGAAACTGAAACCTATTGCAAGGACATTTTTCTATCAATTATTATCATCCGCCCACACAAACATAGATAGTCATTTCATTGTTTCTCAAGTCCACGCATTAATAAATCTAAAAAAAAAAAAAAAAGTCCACGCATTAATATTTGACATTATGAATAATTCCTGAAAAGGGAAAAAAAAGTATTGGCATCATGATTGGTTCCACCGGGGACAACTTGAATTCTACAAAGTTTTCTGTTTCATTTCGCCAAAGCGCAAATTAAAACCTCTATTGTACTGAAATATAATTATTAGCAAACAATGTACGATTGATTATTTAGATTTGGTCCTCCATTAAACAGTGCAATTCAACTTATGTTAATTGACATTTATGCTATGTTTGGTTGGTGAATTTGTGTCATAGTTCAGATCATAATTCTTGACTCGTTACAGTATTTTTTTCTTAAAAAAAACACACGTAAATAAAAAATAATTCTGAATTTATGAACCAAACATCTACTTAATATAAAATGGTCAAATTTAAGTAATTACTCAAAATACAACATATAAACTATTTTCGTTCTGAACTTAGAGGGGGTGACTTAAAAATCTTTCTATTGCAAGTGTGTGTAGATTTACTATTACACTAAACGTGGAATGACAAATTTAAGTTTGTAAGAGCATCTCCAGGGGATTTATCTAAATTTTAGCTAAATTTTAATTAAAATAGTTAGAAAACTATTTTAGCTATCAACTTTTTAGTGAGTCACTCAAACTATACTCTCTATATTAGCTAAAAATAGATTATTGAATATTTATTGAATTTAAATATAAATAACTTCATTTAGTTTAAAAAAGAACATTTACATTTATTATGGTTTGAAAGAATAAAATAATAGACAAATAAATTACTAACAACTTTTTACTAACTATATTTTGCTAGTGTGAAATGCATTTTTTAAAATAGCTAACTATTTAGTTAATAGTTAGAGTGAAAAAAAAGCAAAAAAAAAAAAAAAAACTAATTAATCATTTTAACTAAAAACATGAAATGACTAGTATGGTTGCAATTGCTTTAAGTACAAAACATGATAATTAAAAATTACTTGTCAGTGTATATAATATTGAATACTACTAAAACAAAAAAACTAATATGTTAATTTTATAGGGAAAAAAATTATTATGTCAATAGGCATGATAACAATAAAGTTAGAGTCCCTTAAAAATATGCAGACCATAAAATAATCACAGAGATTATAATTATAATTTTCGTAAGATCAAGGTGTAAAATGCAAATCTATTTTAGACTTGAAGATTTAACCCTCCTTTCTCTAAAAAAGGATTTTCTTACCTTCCTTTTAAAATGCAAATCTATTTTAAACTTGAAAATTTTATCCTCCTTTCTCTCGAAAGGATTTTCTCACTTTCCTTTTAAATCATCGGAAATTTCTCAATTTCCATGTATTCCATACCCCACTCACCACATAAAGCAGTACTCACCTAATAAATTAAATTTGCCCCCTCATCATAATAAACAAAAAAAAAAAACTTTAAAAAAATCAAAATATTTTTTTAAAAATAAAACCTCTTTTAAAAATGATAAATAAATTAGCCGGCAGCAAAAAAGAAAAAGAAAATAATAATAATAATAATAAAATCTAGCGCGTGGCAACATCCTTTTTATTACAGGAAATAGGAATGTCTATATGCATTGGGCTTCACAAGTTTCTCTCTCCTCTCTGTCTCTCTTCCCTGAAGAAAGTTCTGCAGTCTCCAGCGGACACTCCCTATAAGCGCGCACACAAAAAATAAAATAAAATATTTTTCATTTTGATTTTTATTTATTTATTTAGTTTTCATTTACATTTTTTTAACCGTTTCTTTTATTTCCATTTTATTATTATTTTTATTTTTTTTTTCAGTCTCTGAAACTCAACGTGTCTCTCAAAATCCCTCCTCTCTAGATCCATGTCTTCCTTCTTCAAGCCTCGGATCTGTGTCTAGGGTTTCCGTTCTCTCTCTCTCTCTATCTCTACATATTTTTCTTTTCGGTGGGTTTGCTCTGCTGCTTGGTCGGACCAGGGCATTTATTAGCGCAACCAGAGCCGTTATCAAGGTACTGTTGAAACCAACGATTCTAGAGTTTCTTACTGAAGATTTTTCCTCATTTGGCATTTTGGTTTTCGGGATTTAGGGTTTGTTGAGAGGCTGGTTTTGTGGGGTTTTAGTGGAGGAGAAACTCGCATTCCGGGTTGTTAGTGTAATTTTCAGGATTTTAGGGGTCTGGGGTTTGTGGAACATGATGTATTTTATTTTATTTTTTTGGTTTTGCAAGGCAGTAACTTTTCTGGGCTGGAATTTGGAAATGAGTTTGTTTTGAGGTGTTCATTTGAGGATTGAGTTGAATTCTGGGTTTTAGTTGGACTCTATATATTCATTTTTTTTATTTGAGAAATGTCATTGTTACAATTTTGAGATTGAGTTTGGTAGTTATGTGTGTGGAAGAAAAAGGTTATGTTGTAATGTGGAAGATTTGAGAATAGAGTGAATATTGGTTCTAAAGGAGGGTGGTCTTGCTTGGGGTTGTTTTGGTGCGTGATGGGTTGCATTTGTTGCAAGCCCTCTGCTATTGATGATAGTAAGGAGAGCCCTCGGGAGCGGTTGTCGAGCAAGGCCTCGTCCGATGTGCGGATTGCGAGGGTTACTTCGTCGAGGAGGGAGGAAGGGTATCAGGCAAAGGACCAATATGATACTAATGACGGAAGAGCAATGTTGATTGATAAGCATACAAATGGGGAGGCTCGGTTACACAGGGAGAATGTTGAGAGAAAGAGGGAGAAGATGGAATATGTTTTTGCTCAACATCCGGGAACTGGTAGCATTCCTAAAGCTTCGGAAGGGGAGCAGATTGCTGCAGGTTGGCCGACCTGGTTGGCCGCAGTTGCTGGAGATGCTATCAGAGGATGGGTGCCGCGCCGTGCAGACTCGTTTGAGAAGCTGGATAAAGTATGCTCCTTATCAAATTTAGTCATAGAGTAGCGATTGTGATGTGAAATCTTTCGTTTATTTAACTTGTTTTATCATTCATTGATCATACAAGAATGTCACAATAGTTTGAAATTCTCCTTCTTTTTCTTTTAGGATATCCACGTGGTTTTTAAACTTATACTGATTAGGGAGAGTGACATTTCTTGCTACCAGTTAATAGACGTCTAAGAATATAAACTATGAGTCAATTATCTTTATACATTGTTTGTGATGCCTTCTTACCTTAGTTAAATTGCTCATTGACTGCTTCTAGTGTGTCCTTGGTTTTAAAAACTCTGCTTTCTTGTGTTTTGGGTGTTGAACTGGATGCAACCTGATGCTTTTTTTTCTGTGTAATATTCCTGTTCTTTTTTTAGTATTTCATGTCTACTTATCTCACATCTGATACAATAATATTAAACCTGAGAAGGAAAGCTATGCCTATAAGTAAATGGGACTGAACCTAAGCTTATATTTTTCTTTTCCTTTTCTTAAGAAAGCTATATGATTTCTATTACCTTGTAACCTGGAGATGCTGTCGTGTTGGTTTTTGTAATTGCATCTATTTATGCAGATTGGCCAGGGAACTTATAGTAATGTCTATCGGGCTCGTGATCTTGATCAAAAGAAAATTGTTGCTTTGAAGAAAGTGAGATTTGATAACCTGGAGCCTGAGAGTGTACGCTTCATGGCAAGGGAAATTCACATTCTACGTAGGCTTGATCATCCAAACGTAATAAAACTAGAAGGTCTAGTTACGTCAAGGATGTCTTGCAGCTTGTATCTTGTATTTGAGTACATGGAGCATGATCTAGCGGGGCTTGCTTCTCACCCTGGTCTAAAGTTTACGGAAGCTCAGGTATACATAGATAATTTTGTTATTTATTACCATATACTGCTGCCATAAGTGTTCCAACTGAATCTCTTTCCAAAAACTATTGTCTGATAATGATCCTTGCTGTTTTGTTTAGCATGGCCTTTTGTCCATGCTTTCTTCTGAATCTAGTTCATCCATGTAATTTGGCTTGGCATTTAAAGTATTCAGGTGTAATGCTTCGCAATTGCTGAGGTCCAGTTCGTTTCTTTGCAGGTTAAATGTTATATGCAACAACTTCTACATGGACTTGATCATTGTCACAGTCGTGGTGTTCTGCACCGTGACATTAAGGGTTCCAATCTTCTTATTGATAACAATGGAATCTTGAAAATTGCTGACTTCGGTCTGGCAAGTTTTTTCGATCCTCATCAAAATCAACCTCTAACAAGCCGTGTTGTAACTCTTTGGTATCGCCCACCAGAATTGTTACTTGGTGCCACTTACTATGGCACAGCTGTAGATTTATGGAGTACAGGTTGCATACTCGCTGAATTGTATGCTGGCAAGCCGATAATGCCTGGAAGAACTGAGGTATTTAATTTTAATTTTAATTTGTAATATTTTTTTTTACTAGTTGAAGATGTAGCATTAGATAATTCCTGTGCTCTTTTAGAACCATCGTATAGTAAATAGGCAATTTCCAACAGTTATTACAGTTTCTAACAATTTATTATTTACCTATCTTGTGATGAGTACTCTATATGGATTCTAAGATGCGTAGGGACTGAAGAAAACTAAGGAATTATTACGAGTATTACCTTAAGAAACGTTTGAACAGTCCTTGCAATCCTAGAGATCCCTATCACTGAAATAACCAAACAGAAATTTTGACATGTTTTGTATTATATTTTCTGTTTGGTTCCTCATGTCGTTGTTGCTTTCAAACTTGTAGGTGGAGCAGTTACATAAAATTTTCAAGCTTTGTGGCTCGCCTTCTGAGGATTACTGGAGAAAGTCAAAGTTGCCTCATGCAACAATATTTAAGCCACAGCAGCCCTATAGACGCTGTGTTGCAGACACTTTTAAGGAGTTCCCTGAACCGGCTTTAGCACTTATGGAGATCCTTCTTTCCATAGATCCTGCTGATCGTGGATCTGCAGCTTCTGCTCTCAATAGCGAGGTATGGACTTTTACGTATACCAAGTTCTTTATAACGTCTCTTTGGTTATGAATTCTAATACTTTCTTTTAAAGTAGCCATATGATTACTGAAACAGACAAGATTATCGTTATTAGAGTTATTCTTCTCTTTGGGAAATGTTACAACCGTTACTTTGTTTTTATCTTCTATCCTAATCACGTTTTTTGTTTTATTTTGCTAGTTCTTTACAACAAAACCTCTTCCATGTGATCCTTCAAGCTTGCCGAAGTATCCTCCTAGCAAAGAGTTTGATGCAAAAGTACGGGATGAAGAGGCTAGAAGGTGATTATAATTTGATTACTTATTGTGTTGTTGTTGTTGTATGTTTGTTTGTTTGTTTTTGTTTTTGTTTTTTTGTTTGTTTGCTTTTTTTAAAAAAAAAAAAAATTTTTTTTTTTTTTTTTTTTTTTTTTTTTTTTTTTTTTTTTTTTTTTTTTTTTTAAAAAAAAAAAAAAAAAAAAAATAGTGGTTAATAAAGGACATTATCATGGAATCTAGTATTTTCTAGCTTCAAAAGGAGGTAGGTGTTTTGTATTTCTCATCAATTCTTATATTGCTGATTATAAGTGAGTTTCTGCGCATACAACTTATACAAGCTATATTTGGTTTGGTAGTAGATGGAAATATTTGAAATCTTGAGTTTCCAGTGGCAACATTTTTTAGTACTTATAACTGCGGTAGTAGAATAATTTCTGAACTAATTAAATATTTGTCTATTTTAATGTATAAAGTACATTGAACTAGATTATAGATTGTTCAAAATTCAATAATATCACTTCGACATATCTACGTGTTGCTGCTTGTTAGTGGGATAGTACTATGGAAGTAGGAATATATTGTTTTAGCTAGTGGTTCTGAGACTACGTTTAATCATCATTCAGATTTTGTTAGATTTTGGGATTTGAATAGTTTTGTGAATTGGTTTTTTTTTTCCCCAAGAAGTTAGCATTTTGTGTATACTAAAAATCTTGTTTGTACTTGCACTGATAGACAAGGAGCAGTAGGAAGCAAGGGACAGAGAGTTGATCTTGAGAGGAGAACAAGAGAATCTCGAGCCGTCCCAGCACCTGATGCAAATGCTGAATTAGTTTTGTCTATGCGGGTATCAGTTGATATGCTTTTACCTGAAATCGCTCATCCATTTAGGCTTAATGCCATCATCCATTTTTGGAAATACTCCCTGTTATTCAATTTTTATGTAACCCATTTTTTTTTTTTAATTTTAAAAAAATTAATTTCAAGTTATATAAGCTTATTTAGGCATCCTTTTACTTCTTGTTTTGAAAGGAGCATGTGTACTTCTGAAGTATGGTTAATTTATTATTCTTTTCCTGCTGCTGTTTTTAAATCAAAATTACCATGTTGTAAAATGGAAGTGTTAATGAAATGGCTTCGTTATATTACAGAAAAGACAAGGTCAATCCAATTCTAAGAGCCGGAGTGAGAAGTTTAATCCTCATCCGGAAGAAGTTGCTTCCGGATTTCCAATTGATCCACCTAGACCATCACAAGCTGTGGAAGTAAGTATTGATCCACAGAGCTTTAATCACAAGAGAGCATCACACTCAGGGCCACTGGCTCATCGGGCTGCATGGGCAAAGACTGCTAAGAACATAGACGATGCTCCAAAGGTGTCAGTCGGGGCCGACCTGTCAACAATGTCAGGTTTAGTGGTAGCAAGGAGGAGTTTGCTTGCCGAAGACCATAGAGATAGGTCTAGTTCTTTGCAACCAGAAGTTTCAAAAGTAACGGCTAGGTTTCCAAGCGCATTCAAGGAGACCACGGATTCCTCACGGCAAGATCAAAAGCCTCACATACAGGTCATAGGACCTAATCAAAAAGAAGATGGACGACACAGCAGTAAAGATCCTATTCCTGTGAGTAGTTTGATTCTTGCCTCATTCCCCGCCTTTCATGATGTTTTTTTTTTTTTTTTTTTTTTTTTTTTTAATCAAAATTTCTTTGTTATTGATACTTTGGTGATTTTGCAAATTGTCATGACTGTATATTTTTTGTTTATATAACGAACATCTATACATCAATAAAAGACTAGTTAGTAGTGATAATTGTTACCGTAGGAAATTGTGTACTGATCAGACTTATTGATCATCTATATGTATATTTTACTTCCTTGAAGTGCCCTGGTATTGGTTTCTGTCAAGTTGCATCATCTTTTTTGAGGATTGATGACATTTCTTCCCTTATTTACGTAATACTGTATTGATGATTCATTTTGTTTGTTTTACTACAGATTGGCTATGGATCAAAGGGTCACAAAATCCACTACTCTGGACCGTTGTTAGTCCCCTCCAGCAACATGGATCAGATGCTCAAGGACCATGATCGCCAGGTCCAAGAAGCCGTTAGACGTGCTCGTCTTGACAAGGCTAAGATCAGAAAAGCTCAGGTGGAAGGGGACCGAATATCAAACAATTCATTGTTTTTTTCTGGTCGATGAGGTGGTTCTTGTACACACCAAATCAAGCAAAGCATCATCAAGAAGATCTCACCGGAACGGAATTTGGTGGGTGATTGTTCCTTGTGAAATAGAGTTGTTATTGGTTGGGCATTTTTTCCCCCTTTTTCTTCTGTATAGGGACTGATTCTAGAGAAATAGCTTGTGGCCATCTTTAGGTAAATTTGTTACCTTAAAATCTCTCTTTCCCTCTCTCAGGTGTATTCTCATTCCACTTTGCCATTATTGTCTCCCAAATATGGTACATTCTTGTAGAGCTTTTTATTAGCCAAGAGCTATAGGTACGTGGGGAAGATGATATTCTCTTTTGTAATGAGGAGGGTAAGATATTGCATTTCTCTCATTGAAAATGCACTTTTGCATCAAGTTCCGTCACTTTGTCTTGTACTTTTGTCCCGGTTGGAGTTGGTGGCAGTGGCATTTTCCGACAAAAAGAGAATTTTATTATCAAGATTTCATTGAAATGGTCCACATTTAAAGTTTATAACCAAAAAAGTAATGTTTAAAACCAGTTTCTGAGGGGCCTAGTGATCATGCCAATTTGTTATTTTTGTATTTATTTATTTTTTTCTGGAAGTCATAAATCATGATGTCAAATCTATGTGCCTATTGCTTTGTTAAGGTCCCGTTTGTTCTATGAGTTAACCATAATTCAAACCTTGTTTTGATAGTGTTTTCTTACAAAAAGTTTAAATTTTTTTTATATTTTTGTGAATTTTTTATTCAAACTTTATGTTTGAACCTACAATTACGAACTATTGGCCTAAATCAATTTTAGATTCTGTTTAAAATCAGTCTTCTATTTTTTATTTCTCTAACATTGCTCCTCTTTTTGGTTCAACACTATTTATTATGCAAACCTGCTCGCTGTTGACATTGCCATTATCATTCACCACTTGTATGTTGTTGCTGCTCTCACTGCCCTTGCCATTAAGATCAGTTGTTGACTTTTTCTCAATTTATTATTCAAGTTATAAAGGTCTTCCAAAAAAAAAAAAAAAAAAAAACTGACATAAACAAAACCCACAATAAAGACCATCAGGCATCAGCATGGTTTTGATGACCTTTCCAAGGATAATGGAGCTCAAAATCACCATGCAGGGTGAGGATTTTTTTTTCTTTTTTTTTTTGTTTTTTTTTTTTTTTTTTTTTTTTTTTTTTTTTTTTTTTCAAAATTTACATCTTTGTTTTTCTGTGAAATTCATTGTTATTATTTTTTTTTTGTATATATTTTTTTAAGTGATTGGTATTTTGAAAACTACGCCACACAAATGGATATTTCCCCAAGATTTAGGTTTATGTTTTATGTGCTAAAACATGCCTGTTTCCTTTCCTTTGGAACAGGACAAAGAAATTGGTCTCATTTGGAAAATTGGAGGAAGAGGGAGGTCTTTGAACTATATTTGCATTTATCATGTCTAAAACACACCCTCATTTTACGTGGTTAGACAAGTTGCCATTCAAACCATTGGATAAGTACTGAAAAAAATCAAAGCACCAGATGGTGGGGTCTATTATGATGGCTGCAAAACGTATTGAATTCAAAGATTTGAAAATTCCAAACTTTTGGTTCAGTAAAAATACAAGAGGTGGCTAGTGTTGTACATTTAACTTGATTAACTTCCAAGAACCTGATTAACTCAAAATGCTCCACTATCAGGGACTATTTCTTGCTCTATTCTTCTCTCAACTCCTCTTCATCTTCCAATTTGCTTCTTCAGTTGAATTCACCTTCAATGGCTTCAATTCTTCTGACCTTTTGCTCTATGGTGATGCAACAATAAACTCGCGCGCTTTATCTCTCACTAGAACCTCCACTTTCTCCATTGGTAGAGCTCTTTACCATGCCAAAGTGCCCACAAGATCTCCCAACTCTTCCATTCTCCTCAACTTCTCAACCTCTTTCACCTTCTCCGTCACCCCCCATATAAGAACTTTCTCCCTGGCCATGGCTTTGTCTTTGTCTTTGTGCCTTCTATTGGCCTCCAAGGCGCCTCTTCATCTCAACATCTCGGCTTCGTGAACCGAACCAACGATGGCAATCCCGACAACCACCTGTTTGGTGTCGAATTCGATGTGTTCAAAAACGAAGAATTCGATGATATCAATGACAACCATGTTGGTGTTGATGTCAATTCCCTCACTTCTGTGGTTTCTCACAGGGCTGGATATTGGTTGGACAAGACCAATATGTCTTTTAAAGAGGTGAAGCTGAATAGTGGTGACAAATATAGAGTATGGATTGAGTATTTGAACTCTAATCTCAGCATAACATTAGCCAGTGCAAAACTTAAGAAGAAGCCTCGTAAAGCTTTGATCAAGGTTCCTCTTGATCTTTCTGGAGTCTTTCTCGATGAGATGTATGTTGGGTTCACTGCATCAACTGGGCAACTCCTTGAAAGCCACAAGATTCTAAGTTGGACCTTCAATAGTTGAATTAGTTAATGTTGTGTTTTGCTTGGACGAGGCCGAGTTAGAAAAAGTAGTACTCATAGGACTTAAAATTCCCTCAAAATATCAGACACGTATGTATCTTGGTATATATATGTATGTTTATGGTTTGTACTCCTTCCGCTTATGTTTTGTTTATATTTATACACACACACATATTTGCTCTTCATGTGTGTTACTCTATGGAAAGTAGGAGGAAAGCAATTGAAGGATGGAGTAGAATCAAAGGTACTAGTATCCTCGTATAGAGGAAATCTAGAAGGAAAAAGTATAAAACTCATAGATCCACCATATTTTAACCTTTTAATTTTGAACTATAGTTATTTTGCCCTTAATTATTACATTTTTTAACGAAAAAATATTTCAAAATGTGAATACGCTTTACAAATACCAATTCACATAGTCTCACACCGCAGTAGACAGAATGTCGATAGACAATTAGTTCCACCAGTGAATTCAAATGAAAACTCAAGGGAGAAAGTATGTATTGAGCTTTACAAATATAAGACACTCATGTCATGTTTACTTATTCGTAATCGGAATGGACAGAATTCGGAGTGGACAGGAATCGGAGTCAGAATAAGTTGTTTACTTAGGGTTTAGGAATCGGAGTCGGAATCAGTCCCAATCCCATTCATGCGTTTACTTATGTCCATAATCAGAACAAACTGTTATAAATTTACTTACCTATCATTTTAGTAGATTTTTGTGTGTTGAACTTAAAAAAAAAAAAGAAATTGTATATTATACTAACTATCTTAATATTAGGATAACTAATTAGTAATTAGATTTTTTTTAATCACACCAAATTAATCATCTAAATTAGGATAACTAATTAGTAATTAGATTTTGTTAATTACTCTCTTCTTTCGTGCTAAAAGTTGAGAGATGGTTACCCTACATTATCAACATATAAAATTAGATTTAGCATTACATTGCATATTATTGAAAACAAAAATCAGCTTAGAATATAGATTGAAAAATGAAAAGCAATAGACATAACACAATAATCTAATTATAAGCATGCAAAAAAAGCTATCTTAATTTCATTTAATTATTTGCATTAATATAAATCCGTCCATGGCACTAGTAAAAAAGAAAGAAAAGAAAAAAAATATCAAAAGAAGTGAGCAAGAAGATACAAGAGACGTGAAAGTAAATTATGACATTTTTCAATTTTTTACTTTTTACTTTTCTATTCACAAATTTGTTAGTAGAATTAATGGTAAAATCATAATTAATATTTACTATTAGGATTGAGAGTGCCAATCCGGTGAGGGGTGAGGGGAGTGCCAATCCCATTTCTCAACCCTAAATTGGTGTGAGACCCACACATTTTTACTCTCATTCCAAGATAAAAATGAGTAAGTAAACATGAGGTTGATTCCGATTCCCGATTTTCATTCCCCACTCTTGGTAAGTAAACATGCCATCAAAGAGATACATTAAAAATTGAGTACACACACAACTCTTTAACAAAATCTCTTTAGTCGATGAAAATAAAATAAAATAAAATAATGAGAAAATTGTAAAATTTACTTTTAAAAGTGTTTAAGTCTGGACTTTAACTATTTATTCTTGATAAATACCTTTTTATTAGTATAATTATTTGACTAAAAAAAATTACGAATAAAAAGTGAAGAATAAAAATTCTGATCTATGTACTTTTAAAAGGTATTTATTAAGATTACTCAAATATTATATCAATACGTTTCAAGAATCTCATAGCACCGAGGCTATGTAAAAAGCCTTGAAGAAATAAATCTAGCGGGCGAAAATGTCAACTAAACACTTAACAAACATAACAATGACAAAAAGTAATCGAGATGAGAACCACTGTTATTGCAAACGAAAATGAAGAAAATCCATAAGTTAGAACATTACAACACCGACCGAAGAGAGTGATGTTCCTTAACACAATAAAGAAAACGGCAAGAAAAGCAATCTGTAAGCATACACGCGATGATGGACGATACGCACACCACCAAATGACACGCAACCTATTTTACTAAAATTTTTTGGGCTTCGTTCATTTCGCGGATTCAAGTTTTTAATCCGAACTGAGATATGATATTTTTTGAGAGTTTTTAACTGTAACAGAAAAAATTAGACGTGACATTTTCTGAGAATTTTTAACTATAAAAACTTAAAATTAAAAACTCGAATTGGTCAAATGAACGAAGCCTTGGTTAAAGCGATTCCCAACATATAGTGAATTTTTATTTTCAACACTTGAAATTTTATCTCATATTTGCTTCTATTTTCCATCCAGCATGTAGTGAAGTTGTGAATATTTACTATGTGTTCACTTCACAGATTAGAATTTGTGATTTGAGTTGAGTGTATAGATTGGAGTTAGAATTTAAATTGAAATTAAAACTGAAATCAAAGTTACTGTTTAGGAGTGCACATGGTGATTCAAACCTTCCTCTTAATTCAAGTTATGAGGTGTTCACTTCACCAATTTCACAATTCCAACCAACACCTCCAATTCAAGTAGGGACATGAAAAAAAAAAAAAACCATGAATACACAAAAATTTAAAAAAACGCATACTACCAATTCCTAATAATGTTATGCACAAAAATCTAAAAATTTTGATCTTTAAATTGGTTAATACAATCCAACATAACCTGTTACAAAATAAAATATTTCATACATGAATAACTGATATGTGTTTAGCTAGCAATTGTTATTTTCACTATGAGCCTACCACATAGTTTTTGCTATTTCATCCCTCAAAAGACCCATCTCCTTTCGACTCGAGGTGTTTCTTGGTCCTTCAGTACTCCGATTTGGGTTATGATTTGGATTGACATCCTCATCTGCGTTGAAGTTGTCATCATGTTGATACATGCGTATGAAGTTATGTATTGCAGCACAAGCAATAGGTATTCTCATTTGCTTCCGCATCAGGTAGTTGTTGATAGCGGATGTTCCAAGTACGCCGTACAGAATACCACAGCAACGGCAGCTCCAAGAATGTAGTCATCCTCAGAGTCATATGTATCTGGACCATTGTTTCCCACATTTGATGGTCCGCCACTCCACATTCTGTCTGCCACTACAATTCACAATATACACACCAAAATGCAATATGGAAGCAATAATGTTATACTATCACAATGTTATAATGGAGAAATTTAGCATCAACAATCAATTTCATGGTACAGAAGCAATTACACAAAACACAAAATCAATGTTTTAAATCGGAGTCTACAATGCAACATGAAAAACACTCACAAACTTAACACTGCATCTAAAGCCGGTGTCAAATTGAAATGAAATAAAATTTTTCCAGATAAGAAACCATAAACTACATAGAATGAAATGGAAAAAGAAATCACGCTTAAAAAAAAGCACTCAACTTAAACTTCATCAGTTCCGGTTCCGCCAAAGGGGCTGGGTGGGGGTGGGAATTGGGAGTTCACGAAAAATGGTGGAAAATTTTGGAAGTTAGGAAGGGGTTGTTGGACACTAGGAGTAGGTTGTTGGAAGGATGGTTGTGGTGGGTTAAAATTAGGGGGTCCTTGGGGAAAAGGAGGCTGCTACTGTGAGAAGTTTTGGACCGGAGGTCTAAAATGGCCATGAGCACCCATATTTGTTAGAGCAAGGTTCATATAATATGAAAATTGTGGCTGCACATTAGGGCCTGGATGATTTGCTATTTTATTCAATGTTTTCAATGCGTAAAGCAGCCTTTGACTTTCGTTCATGCCCACAACAATTGTTGATAATTAGGGTTCCAATTTATATACTCCATGAACAACACCGTCTGTTCATCGTCCATTAACATCTCACTAATAACTGCCTGACACTTCTGAAATGTTGTATGCTAGGCTTCCACATGCTGAGAAGCACCTGAACTTGTACCTCGACTATTCTGTCGCTAATTCAGTGTAGTTGTAATACTTTTCAAAATAGATTTTGTCACGGCATCCACACCCCGTGCTCCACTTTTGCTATTGCGCTTCGATATAGGTCGAGATGAAGAGGCAATGTTCAGTGAGCGAGTTGATGAGTTTAAAGTGTTGGGAATAGTGTCCTAGAAGCATAAGATGTAATAGGATATTTATTATTTAATCAATAAAAGAGTTTATTCATCATTTTATGTGCATATATTTATGAATATTTTATGAATATCAAATGAAAATTCCGTGATTATTTATGTAACCTTAAACATAGTATATAAATGTTATATATGAGAGGATAGTGTTTAAGGATAATAATAAAAAATATTGTTCATAATGAATTTAATTAAAGTTCAGAATCTTTAATGAAAACATTATTAATACATGTCATTCCCATTTAGAATAGAACGGTGCTATCCGCACTGTTAATATGGTGAGATATTGAATGCGTGTATTTCGCATAATGAGATTGTGTGGAACAGGGATGCAGACACAATATGAATTTCTAATAATTTCCGTTAAGCATAGAAATTCTAATTGAGTCTACCGATGGTCATATATAGAATGATCTTAATTCTGAGTTCTTAACAAACTCCTATTTATGGATTTATGTCTTTTGATTTACTCGGTACGGATTCCGAGACCCTGAATCCTATTCCTTGTATTTTGAAGAAATGATGAATTAGGTAGCTGAGAATGTTATTATACGAGATGGAATCCATTCCTTCTTGAGAAAGAAGTAGATAAATAATTCTCTTGAGTGTTGATTCGGTACTTGGATTAGTAAGAGCGCTCTGCTTCATGAATGTGTTTTATGAATCACTATCCATTAGAGAATCAATGGTACTCAAGGATACAGATATAATTAGAGAGGTTAACGGATTCTACCTGACTCTAATTATGAATTATTTATGGAGGATTAATCTATATGCAATGACTATATCAAATGGACACTTCACAGTTTAGAAGTAATTAATGTCTATAATTTCGAGAGTTCAATTCCAAGTTTATAGTGGAGTAACTATTGGAATTAATAGAATTAATTAATTAATTAAAGTGTTTAATTAATTATTAATTTTATTGGAGCTCGGGATTATAGGTCCATAAGTCCCCGCGTTGGCCTTGTAATTTTACCAGACACAAAGGACAAAATGAGAATTTTAGAATTATGGAATTCTAAAATTAAATACTCGAAAAATAATTAATTGAGAATTAATTATTATTTAAATAATGTGATTATTTAAATTTGAATTTGAATTGTGAACATAATTTAAATTTATCATTTTAAACTTATTTGATAAGTTGTTCAATTTAGAATTCAAATTAATTTAAGTTTGTCTTAAATTCGAATTTAAATTTGAATTAAAATTGGACTACAGGATAAAGGATGATTTCTCTTCCTTCCCTATCCAGAATTGGCGCCACACATAAGGGAGAAAAACCCTAGGGTGGCTGGCCACATTAGAGATAAGGTGTAGGAGATTTTTTGTTCTAAATTCAAATAGTAGATAGAGATTTGATTCCTTTTTTGAAGTTTGACTTATACACTTTAAATATGAGAATGATAGAAAATTGTGAATACAATTTTTGAAACATATTTTTCTGCCCTAATAGTAAGAGTGGCCGAATTTCTCAAAAGAAGAGGAAAAGGAAATTTTTTTCTCCTAAAAAATTCCACATCGTGCATGCGTTGGTGTTTGTGGAAAATTTGAGTGTTTATTCAAACCTGTTTTGTCTCACGTGTGCCCACACACACGTCTACGTGGAATCAAGGAATTGACGTGGAAAACTTTGGTTTTCTAAACACAAAGATTGGAGTAAGGACTGTTCATAGTCAAAGAACTCAATTTATCATCCCAGTCAGCCTCCAGGTATTTTTCCTAATTAAGTTCTTGACATATAAATTAATGTGATTAATTTATTTGTGCATAAATTAATATAATCTATAGAGTATCTCAAAAGTTGTATGAAATTTTGTTATACACAATCCGCCTCCCCGCCACGATTCCGCATCCGAATGCGATTCGATTACCAACAATTGATATCAGAGAGGTCTATAGACGATATTAATTTATGCTTCGATTATTTGATAATCAAAATTGATATATTAAATATGTGATATTTAATTATGTATGTATGTAATGGGTAGGCACTTGCATTTATGGATGTTTATTTTGATTCATGTTGATGAATGTATGGATGGTGGATTTGGTCGTTAATTATATGGTTTCATGGATCGGTTATATTTATTCATTGATAAAATTATTTGTAATTTAATTCGGGATTAGAATTATTATAATTCTAGGTTTTGGGTAGAATTAGGGTTTTGATTTTGAATCAAAAGGAGGCCTTGAAGATCAAGTTTGAAGCCTTTGAAGATGCCCATAAACTGCCCAGAAAATTTCCAGAAATTGCCCAAAGGGCGCGCCCCAGCGCACGCTTGCGCGCCCTAGTGCGCCCCAGCGCGGGGCTGAGCACGCTCCAGTGCGTTTTTTCCCGCACGCGCCTGCGCACCCAGGTGAGCGGCTGGCAGCCCGGATTCAGGAATTGGACCCGAGAGTTTCTGAAACTCTCGTAATGCGTGTCGACAGACCCGAAAAAGTTCCGGACCCCGAGGAAGATGAAATCTGACCTGAAGACAAAGAATGAAGCCGAAGAATAAAGAACTCAAGAATCGAAGACCCGTTGATGTAACGGAAGGAAATAATTATTGTAATTATTTATTTATTCGATTGAGTTGTAATTTATTTATCCATGGGACCCGGTCAAATCCATCTCAATAGCCGGTTGTATATATTTATATTTTATGTTGATAATTATATATTATATGTCCATGCATATAACATGCCATATAGATATAATTGTGCCTACTCATATGTTTTATAACATGCCATGCATATACGCGCATTTGTTATTGTTTATTTTATTTATTATAAAAGGGTTTTACAAAAATAAAATAAAATAAGAACATTGCGCTAAAAATTGATTTAATATGATTAAATTGATTTAAGTTGTAAAATTGATTTGCAAAATAATGTTACATGTGAAATTCAATTTAAGAGTTAAATTTTGGAATTTCACATATACGAAAAATAAATTGTTTATTTTTCGATTTGAAAACCATGAGATGTTTTTTCAAACAAAATACGTATTTGTAAAATAATGAGTGGGAGAAGGTTGTATGACAATACGACCCACTAGTCTCCACCGTTAGCGCAACATCGTGAGATCAGGAGAGGGGCTTTACGGCGACATTGAATCGCCCTCCTAAAGGAGAGTGTTCTTGCCAGATCAATAACAAGGTTGGCTTCCTAGAGATAAGATTTCAAGATGTATTTCTGAATTGACTACCCAAATGTAGCAATCTGGAGTTAAGTCTATGGGATGTGAAATGGTGGGTCACACTTATGAAATATAATCAAATCTGTTGGTTATATTTTGACTAAAAATAACAGCAATTAATAAATATGAAAATATGATATATTTTGGCTATAGTTATTAACTGAGAAAAGTCTCGGTCTAATTGGCATATAACTTGACTACCCAAAGGTACACTTTATATGTGGAAAATTAGATTATCGTTGGCACCTAAAGTTTAAACATGATTTATGTATTTTTCATGTGCTTCATGCATCATATTTAATTGTGCCTAAATTAACATGCCTTGATATTCATGCACATAAATTGATTAGATGAATATTCTATTTATTTCCAGTAATATGTCAAATCCTATTATCACACTACTTGCGACTAAAAAACTAGATGGTGATAACTATGCTAAGTGGAAAAGTAACATGAACATACTGTTGGTCTGCGAAGACTACAAATTTGTCCTAGTAGAGGAATGTCCTCAAGAACCCGTGGCTAATGCATCTAAAACCGTGAGGGAGCCTTATGATTGTTGGATCAAGGCCAACAACAAAGCAAAGTGCTTTATGTTGGCCAATATGAGCGATGTGCTTCGCAAGAAGCATGAGGAAATATAGTCTGCTTATGAGATAATGGAGTCTCTAGAAGCCATGTTCGGCGCTCCCTCTGAGAAGGCTCATTTGGATGCTGTTAGGGCTTTCATGAATGACAAAATGAAGAAAGGTTCTTCAGTCAAGGCACATGTTTTGAACATGATTGATCACCTCCATGATGCGGACCTCAATGGTGCCAGAATCGATGAAGCCACCCAAGTTGGCATCATATTGGAAAGCCTATCCCATGATTTTCATGAGTTCGTGAACAACTTTGTTATGAACAAGAAAAAGTCCAATCTCACTGAACTCATGAATGACCTGCAACACTTCGAATCCACCAACAAGCGAAGGGGAGGAGAAGCAAATGTTGTAGTTGCAGGTAGTTCTGGTAAAAATAAAAGAAAGAACCAGAACCAAGGGAAAGCGAAGAAAGGAAAGAACAAGAGACCCAAGAAGGCTAAAGGCCCCATCCAGAAACCCAAAGGAAAGTGTTTCCACTGCAATGGTGAAGGGCACTGGAAGAAAAACTGTCACAAGTATCTTGAGGAGCTGAAAAAGAAAAAGGAACAAGGTAAATTAGATTTACTAGTCCTTGAAACATGTTTAGTAGAGGGTGATACCTCGGCCTGGATAATTGATTCGGGAGCAACTAATCATGTTTGTTTTTCTTTGCAGAGTCTTAGTTCTTACACCGAGCTAGCCGATGGGGACTACACGATGAAAGTGGGCAATGGCGTAAGAGTTTCGGCAAAAGCAGTGGGAGAAGTTAGACTTCATTTTAGGGAAAATAAATTTTTAGTTTTGAACAATGTTTATTTTATTCCAGACATTCGTAGAAATTTGATTTATGTGGCTAAGTTATTTGAACAATTATTTAAAGTTTATTTTGATAATGAATTTGTTCATATTTCTCGAAATGGTTTAAATATTTGTTCTGGACGTCTGGATGATGGTTTATATTGTATAAAACCAATACCTAACTCACTGCTTAATACTGGAATGTTCAGAGTTGCCGGACATAAGAATAAAAAGTAAAAGATTTCTCACGACAATAACACATATCTGTGGCATCTTAGACTTGGTCATATTAACCTAAATAGGATTGAAAGACTGGTAAAGGATGGTCCATTAAGCGAACTAAAAGTTCGTGAGCTTCCGGTCTGTGAATCTTGTCTGGAAGGTAAAATGACCAAGAGGCCTTTTACAGTAAAAGGAAAAAGAGCTACAGAACCCCTTCAGCTGATACATTCAGATGTATGTGGACCATTGAACATCCAAGCTAGAGGCGGTTACGAATATTACGTCATCTTTATTAACGACTATTCAAGATATGGTTACGTTTACCTAATGCAACGGAAATCTGAAACTTTTGGAAAGTTTAGAGAATTCCGAGCAGAAGTTGAAAAATAATTAGGTAAACCAATCAAGACACTTCGATCAGACCGCGGGGGAGAATACCTAGACCAAGAGTTCCAGGATTTCTTGATTGAAGAAGGTGTAGTATCCCAATTAACTGCACCTGGTACACCACAGCAGAATGGTGTAGCTGAAAGGAGAAATCGGACTTTGCTCGACATGATGAGATCAATGTTGAGTTATTCTTCATTGCCTACTTCGTTATGGGGTTATGCCCTACGAATAATTGCCTACATTCTGAATATAGTACCATCTAAGTCTATTCCTAAAACACCCCTAGAGTTGTGGTGCGATCGAAAACCTAGTTTGAGACACGTGCGCATATGGGGGTGTCCAGCACATGTGCTGAAAGGAAAGACTGGGAAGTTGGAACCCAAGTCAGAAGTGTGTATATTTGTAGGATATTTTGATAGGACGAAAGGAGGTTTCTTTTATAGTCCTGAAGATCAAAAGGTGTTTGTATCGACAAATGCCACTTTTCTGGAGCATGACTATATGATAGATTTTAAACCCAGAAGTAAAATAATATTGGAAGAGTTACTTTTCGATGAGATCGGACCACAACCGACAAGAGTTGTCGGACCACTCAGAGAAAAGACTACATCCTGATCAGACTCCTAAGGCACCTCGTCGTAGTGGGAGGGTAAACATGTTACCCGACCGGTATACCGGGGAAGCCCAAATCGTCACTGCTGATGACGGTAAGGAGAATCCATCGACCTTTAAGGATGCAATGGATGATTCTGATAAGGAAGAATGGCAAGCAGCTATGAAACTCGAGATGGAGT
>NW_010374042.1:638042-638869 GCF_000414095.1 Morus notabilis | reverse complement strand
TTATGGATTTGATCAAAACATTGATGAACCATGCGTCTACAAGTACAAGAAAGAAGAGAAAGTGGTTTTACTTATTTTATACGTTACTGACATCCTACTCATTGGGAATGATGACAGATGTAAAGGAGTGGTTAGCCAACCAATTCCAAATGAAAGATTTGGGAGAGGCAAGCTATGTTCTTGGGATTAAGATTATTCGAGATTGCAAGAAAAAGTTTTTGGCGTTATCACAAGCATCTTATATAGACAAAATATTGTCTAGGTATTCGATGCAGAACTCCAAGAAAGGGAATTTGCCTTCTAGGCAAGGTATTCATCTTTCTAAGGAGCAATGTCCAAAGACCCCACAACAGGAAGAAGATATGAGGCGGTATCCCTATGCTTCGGCTGTGGGAAGCCTTATGTATGCCATGTTGTGTACAAGACCAGATATCTGCTATGCAGTGGGAGTAGTCAGTCGCTACCAGTCCAACCCAGGATTGGATCATTGGGTTGCAGTAAAGTGTATTCTCAAGTATCTTAGGAGAACGAGAAACTATATGTTGATATATTCCGGAGAAGATCTGTCTCTCACCGGATACACAGATTCCGATTTCCAATCGGATAGAGATAGTCGACGGTCGACATCTGGATCTGTGTTCACTCTTAATGGAGGAGCCGTGGTATGGAGAAGTATAAAGCAAAAGTGTGTTGCTGACTCTACCATGGAAGCTGAATATGTTGCAGCTTGTGAAGCCGTAAAAGAAGCTACATGGCTCAGGAAGTTCTTAACTGATCTGGAAGTTGTTCCAGATATGGATAAGCCAATTAAGCTCTACTGTGACAAC